>NW_019384750.1:181190-225787 GCF_000671375.1 Centruroides sculpturatus | reverse complement strand
AATTTTTATAAATAATAATGATTACTTTAATAAATGAATTTGAAAAGAACTCGAAAGAAACTTCTGTATGAATTTCCATCTATAAAAAATGTCTGGAAGATGAAAAAGCTTTCTTTTGTATTTTAAAGGAATTAATTTCATGTTTTAAAAAATATATTCATTAATTTACTTTTGTAACTTTCATTTTTCTTAATTATAAAATATGTTGAAATTATCTAAAAACAACAATACAGCTCTCCCTTGATAGTCCGACGTTTTGTAGTCCAACATGCTCAGTAGTCCGATGCACCTCCCGTCAAGGTACCCGTCTCCGTTACGTGTCTGCTTGCACAGAAGCATGTCGCGACGTAATATCCCCATCCAATTCTTACACGATGACACACATTTCGTGTGTTTTCTGTGAGCAGTTCTGTTCGAACAGTTGGAGTAGGGAATATTGTAAGCTACTGCTAGCAAAACAATGCAAAATATGTAATTATTTTCGGTAATTCGAGACTTTTGGTAATCCAACACCCCTTTGGTCCCATACCTGTCGGACTATTAACGGAGAGCTGTATTAAAATATTTTAAAAAATAATACCATTTAAAGCATATTATGTGTTTATAATTTACGTCAAAAAATCCAATCTACACCGAATAAAATCAATTTTCAATAGACTTATAATGTCTTCACAATAGAGAATGGTTATCTTGAGTCATTGTAAATAATTTAAAAATTATAAAAAACGCATTTTTATTGGCCATGTTTTTCGATATTCAGGTGGGGAATGGTGAGGATGACCAATCACTACAGCGCATTTACACACGATTAAATTCTACAATTGGTTATATTTATCGGGTTTCAGAGTTGGGAGGATGCTGAGAGTACTAAAACAGCTAACTTCGATGACAATTCATGTTAATGATATCTCGTTAGTTTGTCTTCATCCACTTTTATTTAATATAGAAATCTGAGTTGCAAGATTCAATTGATGACATGATATAAAGTTAAATAAAAGTATTTTTTATAATAATAAAAAGACAGATATAGTAATATGTATGAAGCAAATAAATTATAACATAACTATTTCTATACGATAATTAATAACGCTTTTACAATAGAATAAAAATATTAAAAATTTTATTATTATTTTTATATAGTCGAATTAAAAATCTTAGCAATCCGTCTTATTTATTTATTTAATCAATAATTAAATAATTCTTTTTTCATCCCAATTGCAAGTGGAATGCTCAATGAATACAAACAATGTATTAAATAATAAATCACAAAAACTCGTTTTCCTCAATATAAAAAGCTTCCTTCCAAGCCATTGTATAATTATTTAGAACAAATATTACAAATAAATTAAACATAATAATTGTAATTTTAACTAAATATACTACAGTCTTTGTATGAATATAAAAGCAATAGGTTGTTACGTTTTCTTTTCCTTTATCTAAAAATATTTGAATATAAAATTCAAGATGAATTCTTTTTACCTCTGTGTACTTGCTGTTTTACATTTCTGTGTATATGTTATGGACAAAGTGATTAATATGAGCATTATTCATAATGCCCGGTCATTATGAATACTGCTATCATGTAGTCGGGCAAAGTGATAATAATGCGTTGAGGAGTGATCATCCAAAATACGCTAGCCAATCAGCACTCGCATCTGAGTTGTGCGTGCATGTTGCGTTTAGTACCGAATTTGGCGGCGGTTGCAACTGTTTGTGCTCTCGACGGATTCCTCCAGGAGGGAAGCCGCCAGCAGGCTCCCGATTGTTTAACGTCGCTAGTTATTGATTCACGGTAGTTCTTGAACACACGTATCAATAAGTAGTATTTATCAATAACTAGCGACGTTAAACAATCGGCGGCCTGCCGGCCGCTCCCCTCCTGGAAGAATCCATAGGGAGCATAAACTGTTGCGACCGCCGCCATGACGGTGCACATAATTAAATGATAAAATTTTATCTAATATAGTTAATAGTACTTAGTTTTAAAAGATTACATGTTCTTTTTAAAATGCTTTGAAATAATTCACAAAAAATAAATANAAATTTTTACAAGATATTATTATTATTATTTATTGTGAAATTTTGCCATCCCCTAAAAGGTAATTTTGCTGTCCCCTAAAAAGTGCCGCCCGGGGTGGGCCGCCCCCGCCGCCCCCACTACGGTACGCCACTGATATCAGTTATCATATAAAATAATTTTCCCCCCTTTGAAAAATCTCTGATCAGTTGCAGTTTTTCATAACTGAAATTTAAAAATTATTTAACCTCTTTGTCTCAAAATTTGCTATTCAAGACTAAATTATATTAACTAAAATTAAATTTTTAAATTTCTTTATCAAATTATTCAATAACTGTAAATATAAAAACAAAAATTTAGAAACAAAGTTTTCAGAACTTCCTATATTAGAAGACTGAACAATCTAGGTTCTACTCAATACATTTGTAAATAAGCACACTAATGGGGAAACTATTTAGAAAAATATTTTAAAAAATTATATTTATAAAATTTTAAGAACAAAAGAAATTAACTTTTTGCTGCACCAAGAGAAAAAAAAAAGTTAACTCCAAAGTGGAGGAAGAATAGTTACTTATTGAAATTTAATACAATGTTATTTCTTAAAATCAGCAGATAACTTGCCCTATCATACAGCCAATACCTGCTTTCAAAGTTTACTTCAAACACATGTTATATATATTGCACAAAAATAATAAAAATGCTAAACAATAATATTGTATAGCATTTTTATTATTTTTGTGCAATATATATAACATGTGTTTGAAGTAAACTTTGAAAGCAGGTATTGGCTGTATGATAGGGCAAGTTATCTGCTGATTTTAAATTAATTATGAACTCATGCCTACAACTGCTCCCGTAGGTCTGGATTACTTGCATGTGAAGGTTTTCTCTCTGTTCTATCAATTTACTGTGAGATACACACAAAAACTACAGTGTATATATATATATATGTAAGCAAATATGTATATATATGTTATAGACAAAGTGATTAATATGGGCATTATGAATAATGACCAACAAAATCGGGCATTGTAATAAATTTCAATTAGTTATCAAATTGACCAGTCATTATGAATACTGCTATCACCTAGTTGGGCAAAGTGATGATAAAGCTTCATTCATATCTACAGGCACGTAGCATGGCCAGCACATAACGTGGCAGATACAGCACAGACAATAGTTTTCACATCTACAACCCAGCCTTCAGGCATAGTAGGGAGTGCACGCGTGTACCATGTTCCAAAAATTTTTGATAGAAGAACTAGCCGTGATGGCAATTTTACTAGAAGAAGAAGAAGAATCAGGTTGTATAGAAAAGCAACTAAAAAAAGAAGTTTGCTGTTCATCCCATGAATGTAAAACAAAAAAGAGAAGAATTCTACACATTATTCAAGGAGCTTGTAGACGATGAGGACAGATTTTTGAAATATTTTAGGATGAGTAAATATGAGTTCAAGACCATTGTAACTAAAATTAAACACAAAGAACTAAGCAAGACACAAAGTTCAAGGAGTCTTTATTGCCTAGAGAAAAAGTAGCTGTTTGTTTGAGGTAAGATCCTTATTGTTCATGTAGATATTTAAATTTTACAAAACGTTACTAAGAGTGCTTGAAACTACCCTTTTCTTGATTTTGGTACAAAATTTGGTTCAGGTAAACTTATTATAGATATAACAAAATTTGTTTTATTCTGGGACATATGTAGTAAAATAATGTTGTAATGAGTATTCAGGTGTTGTTTCTTGTATGTTGTCCTGTCATCGTATTTCTGGTTCTCGGATATTGTTGATCCCTTGTAGTTCTGACTCATCATTAGAAATGTTGTTTCATTGTACTGATCCAGGTGAGGGCGAATATGGTGATGGTGTGTTATAGAAATCATTTCATTGTTCTGGTATTTGTGTTTCATGCAATGCAGGCGAACCTACATATTCAGAATGGGTACTTGAATCTCTACCTAGAATGTCTAGCTCCATTTCTGATATCACTCTAAATATCAATCGGCAACTCGCAGTGCCGATTGGCTAGCGTCTGTCTGATGGTCACTCCTGAACGTATTATTATCACTTTGCCCAAGTAGGTGATAGCAATATTCATAATGACTGGTCAATTTGATAAATTAATCAATATTTATCACACTGCGTGCCCTTTTTGGTCATTATTCATAATGACTGGGCATTATGAATAATGCCCGATTAATCACTTGGTCCATAACATATATATTACAAATAAATTAAACATAATAATTGTAATTTTAACTAAATATACTACAGTCTTTGTATGAATATAAAAGCAATAGGTTGTTACGTTTTCTTTTCCTTTATCTAAAAATATTTGAATATAAAATTCAAGATGAATTCTTTTTACCTCTGTGTACTTGCTGTTTTACATTTCTGTGTATATGTTATGGACAAAGTGATTAATATGAGCATTATTCATAATGCCCGGTCATTATGAATACTGCTATCATGTAGTCGGGCAAAGTGATAATAATGCGTTGAGGAGTGATCATCCAAAATACGCTAGCCAATCAGCACTCGCATCTGAGTTGTGCGTGCATGTTGCGTTTAGTACCGAATTTGGCGGCGGTTGCAACTGTTTGTGCTCTCGACGGATTCCTCCAGGAGGGAAGCCGCCAGCAGGCTCCCGATTGTTTAACGTCGCTAGTTATTGATTCACGGTAGTTCTTGAACACACGTATCAATAAGTAGTATTTATCAATAACTAGCGACGTTAAACAATCGGCGGCCTGCCGGCCGCTCCCCTCCTGGAAGAATCCATAGGGAGCATAAACTGTTGCGACCGCCGCCATGACGGTGCACATAATTAAATGATAAAATTTTATCTAATATNATAACTATAAACTATACAAAATTACTATATATCAGATGTGTATAATTAATTCTAAATATTTTTTATAATAGTCTTATATCAATAGGATGAAATTTTGAAAAGATTGAAACAATCTTGGATAAATGCTAATTAATTGATAGTAAATTACCAGAATAATAATTCATTTTGAAAAATCAAATAATTATATAATTGAATATTCTAGAATTATACAAATAAATAAATTTTAACTTACTGAGAAAGGACCACGTTCAATAGAATATTCTACTGTACTGAATGGGCCCTTCTGATCTTTATCGATTGCCAAAATTGTATGGATTATAGTTGAACCTACTAATGTTGCCTTAAAATATTATAAATAATGAATTAATTTTTACATCATACAAAAAGCAAATAAACAATATATGATATATACCTCACTGATTTGCACACAATAAGGTGCATTGACAAATTCTGGAGTGTTGTCATTTGCATCCATAATAATTATATGAATTGGAATTGTGATACTCTAAAAGGAAAATGATTTTATTAATAATTCTTATATTTCTCAAAAATTTTTAAATTTCCATTTACCGGATCTTCGCTTTTTTTCCTGATACAGATTACTTCTAACTTGATTCCATCTTTTCCTTCAGGTCCTTCTTTATCCAATTTCTTTTTCAATATAAGAGTTTTGCTATATGGTTCTATCATTACAATGTCTTGGTCCTGAACGTTTAAAGTTATATCCCCATCTCTTTGAACATTTCCACTAACATTTAGTATTCCAACAACACCATCTGCATAATTAAATAAGATAACAAAATAGTTTTTCATATTAAATATATCTAGTAAGTATAATTAGCATATCAATCTTAAAAATTATCTGAAATTTAGGCGAACTACTAGCAACAGGCTACACGCATGAGCTATGGCTCGTAAAAGAGTAAGCCAAAGCTCATGTTAATGTCAGTTCAATGTAAGAAGCAGTTTGCATGGACCAGGGACTACTGTCTTAAACCAAATCACACTTCGCTGTCGAGTTTCTTTCTGTTCGACAAGTTGTCCTTATCAGTCCTATATGAAAATATTGAGTGGAGGGTCATCAGACGAACTAATAAAGTCTTGTCCAAAACTATGTGAATCGAGAAGTCGAGTTTCCAGCTACGGTGCAAATGTAGGGATGTTTAGAGTATTCTGACAATGGTGATTGATAGTCCCATCATATGGAACTATCAATGCTATAAGATACCAGGCAATTTAACATCACCATTTTCTATCTTCTGTAATATATCATCGTTTGCAGAGAGGTACGATCTTCCAATGAGATCGTATCTCGGCAAACTACATACACTACTACTGCTTGGCTTCACCAAAATCGGGCCCAAGTAATGGAATGGGTCCCAAACTCGCACGATCTGAATCCTCTCGAGGACTTGTGTTTTCGCATCTTTGTTAAGGACATGACAAGTCCCGAAAAAAAAATTAGCTTAAGTCGGTACTTCAAGAAACGTGGGCCGACATTCCACAAGATTTTTGTCGTGCTTAAGTCGAATTGACGCCTAGAGTTTCCGACCTGTATGCTGTAAAAGGAAAACCCAAGAAATGGTAATCGTACGCAAATGCTGGGCGCGCGAATTTATTGCTTTCGTGTTTTGAGCGGAATGATGTTTCCAGGCATACCTCAAGATGCCCGATGGATTTTTGTTGGATGATGATCAGATGGAGTACTTTTTATTAAACGAAGTTTCCTTGCAAATTGCAAACGATATTGCTTTTCTTACTGTTTATGACAACTGCACGAGGTATGCGTACGTTTACAGACACCGGGTAAGGTATTATTTATTATTGTAAAACTAACTTANAATTTAACATCACCATTTTCTACCTTCTGTAATATATCATCGTTTGCAGAGAGGTACGATCTTCCAATAAGATCGTATCTCGGCAAACTACATACACTACTACTGCTTGGCTTCACCAAAATCGGGTCCAAGTAATGGAATGGGTCCCAAACTCGCACGATCTGAATCCTCTCGAGGACTTGTATTTTCGCATCTTTGTTAAGGACATGACAAGTCCCGAACAAAAAATTAGCTTAAGTCGGTACAAGGAACGTGGGCCGACATTACACAAGATTTTTGTCGTGCTTAAGTCGAATTGACGCCTAGAGTTTCCGACCTGTATGCTGTAAAACGAAGACCCAAGAAATGGTAATCGTACGCAAATGCTGGGCGCGCGAATTTATTGTTTTCGTGTTTTGAGCGGAATGATGTTTCCAGTCATACCTCAAGATGCCCGATGGATTTTTGTTGGATGATGTTCAGATGGAGTACTTTTTATTAAACGAAGTTTCCTTGCAAATTACAAACGATATTGCTTTTCTTACTGTTTATGACAACTGCACGAGGTATGCGTACGTTTACAGACACCGGGTAAGGTATTATTTATTCTTGTAAAACNAAAAGATTACATGTTCTTTTTAAAATGCTTTGAAATAATTCACAAAAAATAAATATTTCTAAATTAAATAAATGGAGTTTTTTTAATCAAATTAAAATGTCACACAATTTAAAATTTTATACTAAACGCAATACGCACTCAACAATCGGCAGCTCGGAGTGCCGATTGGCTAGCATCTGTTGGATGATCACTCCTCAACGTATTATCATCACTTTGCCAACTAGGTGATAGCAGTATTCATAATGACCGGTCAATTTGATAAATAAAATTAATATTTATCACGCTGCGAGTCCTTTTTGGTCATTATTCATTATGACTGGGCATTATGAATAATTCCCGATTAATCACTTGGTCCATAACATATATATTGTCTACTTGGAGTTTATTAATAGGACTTGTATAATCAGAAATTACACCAGTATATAATAAGTCCTATTAATAAAGGTCAAAGTACAGAACAAATTTCTAAATTTTATATTTCTCTGTATATCAATATATCAACACTAAAAAATATAAAACTGAACTGATCTAATAGATAATTTACATTGTAAATAAAGCACAACCTGATCATGTTAAAAGAATGATATTCGTCATTTTGTATTATAGTATAGCGCTATCAGTTTTCACTAAATAATGCCAGAGTTCGATTCTTATTTTTCTCTAGCAGGTCTTATCAAAGAGGCCAGAGGGGCCATTCGGCAGAAACCTCATTATGGTGTCATAAAAAAACATTTATTACAAACACTTATTCAAATATAAAACCACTGAACACTGGTAAGTTAATTGATCGCGGGTTCGCGCCTCACCAACGGGCTGACTACATAAAGTTTAGGTTTACTTCACCTAAATAAGGCTTAGTTTCCCATAGAACAGTGTTTTTCAACCTTTTTGAATACGCGACCCCTTTACAAGTTAAAAATTTCTGGCGACCCCCTAGGGCCATATTAAAACTATATCAGTGATTTTAAAAATTATGTATTTAATTTTCTTTCTGTTGAGAGAAATTATTGTTGATTAAAATGAGAATTTAAGAAGAATCGACAATAACTTAAGACACGTATAGTATGAAACTTTCTTTTCATTATAACATTGGGATCTGGGTGCTGTTGACCTTTTTTTTAGGATGAGAGTTCTGAACTTCTACTTTTCTACTTATTACTTCTTTTTACAAGTCAGCTCAACACTTTTTCGGCTATCATTTTCTGGGGTGGGCGTACCCACCTAGGCCCCTCCCTGGCGACACCCATCGTTCAGACCTAAATGCCGATCAAAAAACCAATTGTACTGTATAATAAACAGGTACAGCCTTCTCGCTAAAATTGTAGTTTTTTAAAATGTAGTGCAGGACCTACAAACACTTGTCTTTTTCTTTTACCCGCGACCCCCCGTGTAAGGCTTTTTCAACCTGTGGGTCGCGACCCACAGGTTGAAAAACACTGCCATGGAAAGTCCTCCCGGAAGATGCCTTTTGGCAGATCGTCCAATTGTTGCTTTGCCTTATTCGTCAATCCAAACCTAAGAATTACTTTTAAGTATTTATATTGTATATAATTGTTCATAATAAAAGAATAGTCAATATAAAAAATAACTTTTAAGCTTTTTTTTTCAAGGAATTGAAACGTGTTCGGAACCAACGGGATAATCCAGTTGGCCACTGATTTCATTAATTATTGTTTTTTGTAATCTTAGCTTTAAAAGTTCATATTTATATCCTAACTTTCTTAACGGATAAATCTAAAAATAAACCCTAAAACATTGATAATGTTAGGAATGACGACAAACAAGCAATTTTAATATTTCAAATTTCGAATGATTTTGTAATCAATATTCTGAAGTAACGAAGTAAAAAAAAATCAATCAGAGTAGATTAATATAATTGTTTGTATTGTATTAGATTTTATCTTCCTTTAAAGTTAGCTTAAAACTATTTATTTATTTAAAACTATCATTCAGATAAATATTTTATAGGCTATTGCATTATTATATTCAGAGATTCAGAAAGAGATATGGAAAAAATCTTTTTGAAAATTGCAGTAATTTTCTCGCTTATTCTATGTTACGTCTATCTATAATTTAAAATGATGCTTGATGTAAAATGTATAAATATCATCATCATTATGTGTAAGACGAAAATGCGCCAAGTGATATATGATAAAAAAATTCATTATTAATCTAAACAGCAAGCAGGTAATTTTTTATTATTACTAATGGTTTTTTTAATAAACCATATAAAATTTACTTTTTGTTTTTATATTTCTCGGAAATACTTAAATATTTTACTATTTAAAAACATTATGCTACTTCGCAGTATCTCTTATCAGTAAAATGTAAAACGTTTTTATGTTTATAAATGTAGTTATCTGTTAATTTTAAACAGGTAGTTACAAAAACTAAAAACAAATAAATAAATAAACAGTCAAAATTTGTTTTATTTTTAATTTTTACTTTCCCAGCTTTATAGAGGGAAAGTATGACGATGGTCAAAAAATGTCCCCATATTTTTATTTTTTTGGACTCGGGGAACCTTGAAACGTGGATAAATGCAAAAAAAATTCAGGGTTTTTTCTGTATGGATGTGTGTGTGTGTATGGGTATGGGGGCATTTTGTTCACCCTATTTGAAGCTTAATTAATTAATAAACATTTTTTTGTTTTGTTTTTTTTTGTCGACAATTTCTGAAATTTTGCAGGATGGTTTGTTTATTAGGAGGATTGATGCTATTAAATTTTAGTGAGTAAAGGTCAAGGGGATCGTGTGTATCTCTAGTACGATTTTACTCGTTATTAGCATCTACAATTTTTTATAAAACCCATCTCTACCCTCAAAATGAAGCACTTTGCCATTTTATAATAATTAAAAACATGATATTTTATTATTAAAAACTTTTTATAACAGAAGGCACATATAAGCAGTTTTAAATGTTGCCGGGAAAGTTAAGCAACTCTTTGCTAGATTTTTATCTACAACAAATTTGTTGAGATTAATTTAAATTGTTTTAAGTTATTTAACTTTTATTTACTTAGGGCCATACTGTAAGTCTTGCATCAATATTTTTCTGAATTTATATGGTTTCTCTTTAAATTTATTATTATTCATTATTATTCTCTTTGAAACTGGTTTTTATATCTTAAAATATTCTTGCTTGGAATGTTTTATTTGAAAATTAGAAGTTTATAAAAAACGTATAAAACGTAGATATTAAACTAATTGGAATAAACTTTTAAATCACAATTCTTAATTTAATATGGTTTACATTTAAAAATTTATTAAAATAATCGATCTATATATTGAAAACAACAAAGTCCATTATAAGAAAAATTGTTTAACCTAAAACATTATAAATGATAATGTTCGTGCTTCTTATTAATAAACAATTCATAATTATATTTATATTATGCACACATGCAGATGATTTTTAATTTGATTTACTTTTTACTTCATTTTCATTAAATACCAGTATTTATTATAATTGCAAACTTTGTGATAAAATGTAAGATTACATTTAAAATCGATTTAGTCTGTTTATGGAAATTATTTTCATTTTTTTTTTGTTAATTAATTCAGTATTGGATATAACTCATATTCGATTATGAAAATATATTAATCAACCATCTTTTGTGAATAACAGGAAGTTTGTCAATGTTTTATCAAAAACCTGAATTTTTCAGTTAGGCAAATTCATCACAGAATTTTTACATTTATTGCAACTTTTTATTAATAATTTATATTAATNTGGATTTTTGTTGGATGATGATCAGATGGAGTACTTTTTATTAAACGAAGTTTCCTTGCAAATTGCAAACGATATTGCTTTTCTTACTGTTTATGACAACTGCACGAGGTATGCGTACGTTTACAGACACCGGGTAAGGTATTATTTATTCTTGTAAAACTAACTTATTAAATCCCCTTTTTTGCTTGCGAGCATTTTATGTTTTCGTGGAAAAAGTGTGACAAAAGTCTGGAATTAAATTTGGTTCGAGAATCGTTTAAGATATTCAATTTACGAGGGGATGCATCATTCGATTTAACTTCTTGCACATCTTTGATGCTGATACAATATTGATGGGACTTGTCTCATTATTGAGCCAATGGTTTGGGCGACATTTTACCATTTTTTTGAAATAAGTGTTACCAAATTAAGGAGCTATAGTTCACCCAAGTAAATTTTCCTTGATAATAGACAAAATCAAATGTATTAGTTACTTCAAAAACGAAAGTCGTCATTTTTTATAGTAGTACAGATTGGGAATTATTTCCCATTTCACATGCTCGCTAACTTAACCTGAGTTAGATAGGCTCGTAATGTATACACTGATTGAAAAAAAAAGTAACGCAGGTAAATTGTCCGATTATGCTACTTCAAAACTCTGCATACAGATACCGTAACTTGGTGAATAAAAACAAAACTTCAAGAAAATTTTGTATGGACTTGACAAAGAAACTAACCAACAAATCAAATTTCTCAATACTCTCTCTGGGATGATATTTTTTTTAAAGAGTGGACATTGTTTTGTCAGACTGGCAACACAGTTCTAGATGCCAGTCTTGTTTGCATGTTAGTGTTCCGATACATGCTCTCGTTTGACAAACTTTGTTGAATTGTATCTTAATATAAGGTTCACTATATTAAAAAAAATTGTTAAAAGATAGACTTAGTATCATTTTATTAAATTTTCATTGCTTATAAATAACATAAAATATGAGAGATTTTATATTTTGAATTCGTGGGGTGAATAGAAAGAACAAAAATGGTTATTTCAATTCTTCCCGTGCAACTTTCTTCGATACCAGTAGAATCAAATACCTTGTAGCTAAATGGATCTATTTGTATGTTGGCTTGATTTATTTTAGTGAGAACATATGTCTGTAGTGAAGATGTATGGGGGAAAAAATACTGTACTACTGCAGACAATGTTGTCAAAGTCTATCAAGTTAGATGGTGGACATTTGGTGCTCTTCTACACAAATTACGAGATTTTCGGAGATGTACGACGAATCTTACTTCACATACGAAGATAATGCTAGGAGACTCTGTCCTAGTGTTGCCACCTTTTCAAAATCGCTGACTCGGACGGCAGGTCAGATTTGTTCGAACAGAAGTTCCTGACGCAAGCGTAATGTCATTTTACAATGCGCAAGAATAACGTGCATGCTGGTTCTAAGTCAGTTACAGTTAGGGACTGGGGACTTGCGTAGGAGTAACTTAAATGACCTAAATTAAGAAAGAACAGGTACAGATGACTTAGCTCTATTGGATATTGGAGAAGTGTACGATCGTACTGTACATGCAAAATAGAAAAAAAAAGGTCGACAGGTTGCGCGCCACATGTCGGCGTAACACACTAACATGGCAGAATTGCAGATGAGTTTCAGTGAGTGTGAGTTCTTTCGTTGTTAATATAGTGTAGATTTGTAATAATATCTGCAAGAACTTNCAGAAAGGAATAAAAAGTATCCATTTTTAAATGACACTAAAATATTCGGAAATAATATTTAAAAAATAAAAAAGAATGGAGAAAATGTAATTTTATATTTAAAAATACAAAGACATTTTCGGCAAATAATCTAATGCAAGATAAATTAACCAGACTGAACGTTAATATAGAATGGTAATAATCGTTCCGATCATCGATAGTCTGTAATATTTATGTGAATTGAATTAGCATGGCTAATTTCACTTCCGTGTCCCTCCTTTTAACATGATCGATGTTTGTATTAAATGCATGTGATCCCGGGAGGAGTTTTTAAATGTATACATTTAATAAATTGTCTATTGCGAAAAGCTTTCATCGTTATCGATTATTCCGAAAGCTGAAATGATAGTAGTTTCTAGAAATGTCGACAGATGGCGCTAATTAAATAAATTTTTATTGTCAACTCTATTTAAAGCTATATTTAAAACAATAGAATTTTAAAAGATAAAATAAAATAAAACTTAGGAGCAGAAAATTCTAACTTGAAATTAATATAAATATTGACAATTTTCATTGCATTATTTAAATTTTAAAATCAAGTACTGATCATGCTATAGATGTCATTTAAAAATGTATTTAATGCAGCCTAAATATTTTATACAGTTATCTAACACGAAATGAAATCGTTTAAAAGACATCAATTAGAATATTTGGGTCAATGGTAATTTTTCATAGGCTCATGATGAAAATATATTAATCAACCATCTTTTGTGAATAACAGGAAGTTTGTCAATGTTTTATCAAAAACCTGAATTTTTCAGTTAGGCAAATTCATCACAGAATTTTTACATTTATTGCAACTTTTTATTAATAATTTATATTAATTTTATTTAATCTCTGCTTTGCAAATTTTTATATCAATACATTACAAAATACATTTTAACAACGTCAATCATCATAAAAAATAAACTTCTAAAATATTAGTGTGATCCAAAAGTCAGTTAATTGCTTTAAGCCAAGAGAGTTGCAGCTTTTGAAAATAAAGGTAAAAACTACTCAAAATGGTATCTTCCGTATTCAATAAATAATTTATAGCATCCAGTAATTATTATTATTATTGACCTCAATTCAATTAACCAAGATAGTTAATAATAGTTCATTTAATAAATAGATATATTAAATATTCATTACTCAAAACCATTGAACATAAATATTACTACTGTACTTATAAATTTTTTTAAATCACAGAATAAAAATATTGGTAATTAATCTGAGAATATAACATTATTATTTATGAATATTTAATTACATATAAAATAAATCGACAACCTATTTTTCATGCAATCAAATATTGAAGATAAAATTAGGAAGAGAAAAGAAGCTGACAAAATGCAACAAAAGATATATTTTTATATACAGTTTTAGAAAGATTGTATATATATACAATTTCAGAAAATCCATTTATCAAATGGATTTATCGTTTGTTTAAACGCAATAAAATATTAAAAAAGAAAAGTAATCATTTTTATTGCAAGAGAAGTCCTATTGAAAGAACTGTATTAAAAGACTGGAAAGAAAATAGTTGAGTCTGTGTGGTATCCTTTCTGAAAATTTCTCCTTTTATTATAATAAAATACTGAAATATGTTTGCAATTAAATTACCAAGGAGATATTATTTTGTAATTTCATGCGAAGTTCGGTTATAATAGCATTTACTTCGCAATTATCACTTTATCTTATGTTAAACTGTACTCACAATGAAAGGATAAAATATTTGTTTATATTTATCATGTACAAATGGTCGAAATTGCGCTCCTTGTCTGAAAAGAACAAAAGACAGTTTGAATCCTTTCTTATAAAATCTTTAATATTCAAGCAATATATATGCTTAGACATCATGTCAACATTATTCAAGACAATGGAGTGTTCTTTATTCAACACTCACAATCAGTCCAGATTTTACGCAATCAAATGTCTACGTTTGGAGTGTGATGAAAGAATAATCACAGCATTTTCAATTCATTTCATTTTTTCGCAGAGATTTATGATTTTTGTCTTCGAACTGATAAAACGTTTATTCGACTCTTCTGATAGTTTCGGCACTCGACAGCCATTATTTCATAATACGGTTTGTAATCTACAAAAATGTGTCGTCAACGTAGTGAAGTTCAAGTTAATTATGCTATATATCAAGAGTCCCTAAAGTGGTCGATAAGCTATACTCTAAGTGGTTTTTAATCGGGATGCCATGACACACTAGGGTGCCACCACGACACTTTAGGGACTGCCGAAAAATATAATGCTAAGCAGCGCCATAATTCTTCTTGCATACAGGAATTCCTAGAGGGGGGAAAAGAAGCAAATTTCCCTGGGATCTGAGGAAGTAGAAGGTCCTATATAACAGTAATTCTACAATTATAAAAAAAATAGGGGTTCCGCAAGAAAAAAAAATAACCAAGTTGGGATGCCACTGTTAGAAAAATGTTAAGAGACACTGCGTTAAGGATTCGTGTTGAATTTTTGGGATATGAATACAGTAGAGTCTCGAAAACTCGGCCTAATTTGGACCGAAGGGTGGCCGAGTTTGTGAAAATGCCGGGTTATCAAGAATGGGGTTAAAAAAAATAAGTATGCGTGTTTCCTCAGAAAATACTGTACTGTACTTGTATGTATTGTTTACTTGAAAATACAACAGAGAATAAACTGCCCAAATACCCTTAAACAAAGGAAAAGTACGTCCTTTATGAAGGCATAGAGCATGGGTGTCCAACCCGCGACCCGCGGGCCGCATGCGGCCCAAGGCAAGTTACAATGCGGCCCAATAAACGTGTAAACAAAACCGACAAATGTTTTAATTTATTATTATTTATTTATTTCAACCGCATAAACTCAAAAAAAAGTTTCACAAAGCCGTAAATCTTTATTCATATTTTATTTTTGAGTTGAAAGAAAATATTTTCAAATACTTGGAGATGTGTGAATGCGGAAGGATTACTAAATAAAGCTGGAGTTGTGACTCAAAGGATTATAGACCCAAATTTGGGGAAAGGAAGGAAAAATGAGAAAGGACAAAAGATGTAGTAATGAGAAACGTTAAATAGATCTTCTGTTAAGCAAATATGGAGCCGTAATTTTTTAACCTTTTTCACTTCTTTATCTTTTGTCCTTTGCCTCTTTTTCCCCGCACTTGGGTCTATAATCCTTTGATTCACAACTCCAGCTTTATTTAGTATTTCTTCCAACGTTGCAAGATTTGGCTACATTGGGCCAAATGTGGCTACTTTTTTTTGTTTGACGTAAAAAATATCATTTGGCGCTTTGGCTACTTTTTCGGCTACATATTATTTATAATTATATTAATTGAATAAAAATGCACTTTAAAATGGTGTTTCGTCGCTTTTTATTAATTAGAGACCCAAATAAAACAAATATTTGTGTTTTTCAAATAAATTTTCTTTAGTCTCTTTTATAATAAATGAATTTATCTATTTCTAAGTAAAAATTGAAAGTGTCTGTAGAAGTAATTTTTTAAAATATCCTTTTTTCTTGATAAAGTTTTAATACTTATTATTATAATCTAGACATGTTAGTTTTTAAATATACTTGTATATTGGGCCACAAGTATATATTATATATACTTGTGGCCCAAAACTCCTTGACTTCTTCCAATGCGGCCCAGAGAAACAAAAAGGTTGGACACCCCTGGCATAGAGCCTTTACTACATGAAAATGAAAATTAATTAATGAATATGTTGTGTACAGTAATTTACCTGATAAGACAGACCTCAGAAAAATACTTTATGAGGCATAAAGCTCTCTATAATGAAAATTAATTAACTAAGGATTTTTTTGCCCTGCCAGGGTGTGGCTGAGTTATCCGGACTGCCGGGTTATCGAGTGCTGAGGTTTCGAGACTCTACTGTATTACAAAAAACCCAAAGCTTTGTGCAGCAGTAAAGTAATTTTTACTTATACGGTATTTCAAAGTTCATGTACGGTCAAAGTTGATTCAAATGATGCAAAACATAGTAGTAAATCTAATCTCAAGCTAAAACTCACTAATCTTCAACCAGATGCTCATAAAACACATCCATCACACCAATAATGTCAACCAACTGAATAAAAAGTAATTTTAATTTAATTGTTAGAGTTTTAGTATATCTGTACAGCATTAGTTTACTATATTTATTTTTGCATGAAGGTCGATGAAGGATGACGAATTTCATAAAAGGGTCGACACTCGAAAAAGTTCCCCTGCTACTGTATACATAAATATAAAAAATCCAACAACTAGTTGCTTAGCTTTCCTGGCACATTTGGTGGCGCCATCTGTTATGATGTTTTATTTGAATTTTTTTTTTTATATTTTTAACTATTATAAAATGACAAAACGCTTAATTTTGAGGGTAAGGATAGGTTTTACAAAAAGTGATAAATGCTACTAACGAGTAAAATCGTCATTAAGTCTGACCCTAGTGGAGATACACACGACTTCTTTTATCTCTCCACTCCCTCGACCTTTAATCACCAAAATTTACTAGCATCGATCCCCCTGATAAACAAATCTCCTTGCAAAATTCCAGAATTTTTCGACAAAAACAACAGGAGTTATTAAGCTTGAAAAAGGGTGAACAAAATCGTGCACCCCCACACACTAACATTCATACATACAGAAACACCCCGAATTTTTTTTTTTTTTTTTTTTTTTTGCATTTTTCGGCGTTTCAAGATCCCTTGAATCCAAAAATGTAAAAATCTGAGGGGGGTCATTTTTTGATGGCCATATTTTCTCTGTTATATTAACAGCCGGGAAAGTAATAAATCTACCATTAATATATATTTCAATTTACTTTAGAAACATTTATAAAAATATCAGAATATACAGTAGCCTATAATGTATTTATTTCACGCAACAATCAGAAGGATTACGAAACAGATTCAAGAGAAGTTGACTTCATGACATTTTCATAAATAATATAATCTATTTAATTGATTTATATCGTTTCAAATTAAAAAACAATTCCGATCGAAATTTAGTTCGGCTCCTATCTCTCAATTATATTGATTTTGAGTTGGATTAGATTGATGGAATGAGGCAACGCAACACATGGCGATCTGTCATAGAGTGATGCCTCCAGAAGAAGACTTTCCATGGGAAACTGACCCCTATTTAGTGTCAGACACGAATAAAATCGGAAAACTCGGCCGCTGATGGGTACATGTTGAATTTGGTGAGGATCCATTATAATGAACAAAATAAAATGATCAAAATTTTTACGAAATGAAAAAACTGACGTCAGAAAGGTCTTACCTTACAAAAAGTCTAGTTCAATCCAATCCAATGCTTTTAAAGATTTCATTTGCGTACTTTATGAAATATCTTGTCTAAATTACGATTGTGTGTACTGCAATCATTTTTTTTCTAAAAATAATTGATTCCATCCAATTATAAAATTAGTACAGAATACTGGATACTGAATACAGAATACTGGATATTTAAAATGGAATTATACAGCTGTAATTGAATCAACAAATATTAAATGGTTTTTATTATATGTTACGTATGCCGAAATGACTTTCACTTCACCAAATGATAAAAGTGTAGAAATATATAGGCCTATATAGCTGATTGTAGAACTCATACTGTGATGAAAATATATTATTAATATATTATTAAATAGTCCTTATAAGCTTTTTTAGATTACAACTTTAATGCTTTAATGTTTTTCAAATTATTATAAATCCTAATATAGAGTTATTTTTTGACATTGAATAGAAACGTCAAAGATTTATCTATTGTAATTATTTTTAAAAAACATTGTAATTTATCATCTCTAATTTCTGTTATACGTTAACATATAAAAACAAAAACAATACCAGTAATTGATTATAAATGCTAGCCTAATTTTATGTTTAGATACTCTTATATATCAAATATTCCTCAGATACTGTATATTTATGCGCTTCTGAATCGATATATATGATAAATTTTTATTGCAGTAATTTAATGATTTAATGTATTCTTAAATTATTAAATTAAATTAAATTTGTTATTCTTCAAATAACATGCTAAAATACGTAAATTTTGATATTAATATTTATTATTATTATTATTATATTTGATATTAATATTAAAATTATTAATATTTAAATAATCTAATTCATTTGCAGTACTAATAATAACAATAACTTAACAGTAAAATAACCTATAAAGAGTACTTAAAATCGGCAATAGAATTTTCTTAAATTGGACATTATTTGATAAAGCTCATTCTATTTAATAATCGATACCAAAACCGAATAATATAAAACGAAAGAATTTTTCAGCAGTCATTTAAACTTAATTTAGGGATTATGCATCGTAATTTACGTAAATAAATTCATCTTCGGTATACATTTGTGGTTTATAATAAATGGATAAATAAATTAATTAATAAATTCTAGCGCACAGTTACCTTTTTAGAACCCGGTATCGAATCTTAATTATTTTTTCATTCAAAACGAATTAGATTATTTTCCAGAAGTATCTAGAGTTTATTTATGTAGGGCATTGGAATTTATTTTTAAATTATAATTTACATTTTTTCTATTTTAATTCTAATTCTTGTCTGGTGACAATTAAAATGAGAAAAGTTTATATATTATATAACTCTAAAGAATTTCAACCCTTCCCTCATAAGAGGAATTCTTGTTAAAGTAAAATTATTCTAAAAATGTAATATATATATTTTAAGATTTTAAAAAATAAAAATATAAAATCTTTTTAAGTTTTATAGGTATTTAAAGACACAATACAGACAACATAGTTAGATTATGCATTAGGTTAATAACTTGAAAAATCTTAATTTCATTATTTAATACATGTAGACTAGAATTAAAGTAAAACTTGAATCTACAAAAACTAAAAATCATAAAATTTGACGTAAAATTAAAAGTTATTCAGTGTATCTTTTAAATCCAAACCTCATTCTCTTCACTGAACATACGAAAAATAAAATGACTACATGCAGTTCATGAGGTTTAACTAATTTTTATCACACCTAAAAAATAATTTAAATAGGTTATATGATACTAAAAATATGAAAAATACAAGGACAAATCATTTCTCGGAATAAAAGTTTATTCAATAAAATGAAATTTTTGAATGATCGATTTTTAATATAAATTCAAATAAGAACATATATTAAAAAAAATTAAAATTAGTTTTTAAAATTTAGTGATTCATCTATTCTATGTAATAGTTAAAAATGCTGTACAAATTGAAAACACATATTAAGTTTAATAAATGAGAGCAAATGTAATTATATTAAAATTTGTCTTGATTAATATAATTATAAGTCACTAATTATAATACTGTTTTAACTAATAACTGCAACAGACTTAATTTTATAAATAAAATTTATAGTTGCAGAGCATAATATATTAATAGTTTCTTGGATTAAATTTTTGGACTTTAACCAGGGAAATTGTATTACACATTTACTGAGAAAGAAAAATAAATGATCTAACTAGAAATCAATATGCACTACATTGTTATTTTAAATTACAAAATTTAAATATAACAATATATTATTATTTCTTGATTTAGTTTTCTTTTTTCCTTAAAGCTAATACAATTGTAGTTAACTAAAGGTTATTACTCTTACCTTTTCGCACAAAAGAGTAACGAATGAATGTATAGAGGTGAATGATGAGTTAGAATTTATCTCGTACGTTCGGTTATATCTTTTTAGTAAATAGAAACGTTTGTTTAGCCTATATAATTGAACAAACTAAGTTGAAAGACAATACTTTAGTGGCGTTCCAATGAACAACCTAAATTGACCAGCTGAGTATTCGACACTAAAGTGGCAATGTTTGTATATGCCAGGTGCATTTTCTTTGAGTAATTCGCGTGTGTTTAAGAAGTAGCATCTTACGGCTGAATTCGATGTGACTTCTGTTTCCTGTAGAAATATAATTTTAACATATAAAGAATATCTTCCATGGTCATTTTTAAGAGATGTTTTCCTTTAAAACCGCATTGAAATTTTTAAAAAATGAGCAAAATTCGTATTACCATAGTAAATATCGTTTCGTGCTTTGTAACACGATATGTCCTAGATTCCCGAACATTTTTGCGTGCCATTTAAAAAAAATTGAACATCTTATATTAGCAATATTTATCACAATTGAGGTGTAAAAGTTATTGTTAATATAAAGAAGATATTTTGTTATTTTAATGTTTAATTTCTTCTTCTTATTATTTATACTTGTTAATATAACCACAGATTTTAATATGCGAACAATTGAAAACGAAAAAAGAAAAGTGGAAAATATTCAAGAATTGAATTTCTTCTATTTCATTTAACAAAATTGAAGTGTATCTCAAATTTCTTTAATTCTTAGAAAATTTAAATTAAATTTAAAACAATAAATGTGACTAATTCAATATATTTATAGAATTATATTAAATTTTAATTTAATATTATTTAATTTAATATAATTCTATAAATAAATAATAATATAAAGCTGAATAAAGCTAATTTTAATTTAAAAAAAATACAAATAGCTTAATTAAGATAAAACTATTATGTTCAAACACAAATAGCTAATTTATTGTGTTTAATGGCGTGATGATGAACATATAAAATGCTTTAACCTTAATTACAGTACTCAGAACTTTATCAATGATCTAAATTCCACTGATGTATAAACTAATTAGCTTATATTTAATCACAATTTAATAGAAAATATGTTTTATATTAAATTGCCTTACTGTCAAGAGTCAGAATTCATCATACAAAACAAATAATTTAATTAGTTCTTAGTAGTTTACATCTTCCTTGTCATTTTTTTAAAGTTAAAAAAGTTAAATTAAAGAATAAAACATGGGAAATTCTTAAAATTTTACTTACTTTTTCCTTAAAGTCGAGTAGATTCTTTTATGTAAATGTATTTATTGACTTATCAAACATGTTCTCCGGGTAATTCGAATAAAATATTAAGTATCAAAGACAATGCTTTACCTCCATGGTCAAATCTCTTTCTAAAGTTGATGTTAGGATGGTTGCTAGGCGACCGTCAACCAATGGTCTATCAATACTCTTATGATGTCACCTATTCTAAGAATAATAACCTTTAAAAATTAACATTCGTGATATATTCTGTAATTGTTTATGTTTATTTTATCGATTTTTTAAAAAATATTTAATAAATATTTAGGTAAATATCGAAGTTAAAAAGGTCATTGTCGTTTAGGTTGCGTGACGTCCGAAATTATATTCAGTCACGTGACTAGAATAATATCGAATCGGAAGCGCCACCTTTAAAAAAAAGAAAAAAAGAAAAAAACACTATCGATAATTTTAAATTTGTAACTTTTTAAAGTAAAATGAAAATATTATATTTTATTACTTTTAAAACCTAATTCATAATTAATGTTTACTTAAAAATGTTAATTCGATTTAAAAAAATAGGCCTATATACTTTATATATATAAATTGCTTTTTTTAAATCGTCGGCAATCAAACGATAGAGCAGGATTACCTAACGTGCTAGAACTTGGTTAATTAATTATAAAGATATTAAGTAATTTGGAGTAGATTCCTTTAGTCCAAATTACTTAATTTCTTTATAATTTTATCCCGATCGTAAATTCGGGCTTGGTTTCCTATATATGTTAATTGTGAATAATAACTTTCTTACAAGCAAAAAAAAGTATTATATTAGGTGGAAAGAATGTAATAAATGATACAATTTTTTATTTTGTTCGTTTTGCATCATCTGAATAAATATAGCACAAGAGTCACGCGGTATAAATTCAGTTCAGAAAGGAATAAAAAGTATCCATTTTTAAATGACACTAAAATATTCGGAAATAATATTTAAAAAATAAAAAAGAATGGAGAAAATGTAATTTTATATTTAAAAATACAAAGACATTTTCGGCAAATAATCTAATGCAAGATAAATTAACCAGACTGAACGTTAATATAGAATGGTAATAATCGTTCCGATCATCGATAGTCTGTAATATTTATGTGAATTGAATTAGCATGGCTAATTTCACTTCCGTGTCCCTCCTTTTAACATGATCGATGTTTGTATTAAATGCATGTGATCCCGGGAGGAGTTTTTAAATGTATACATTTAATAAATTGTCTATTGCGAAAAGCTTTCATCGTTATCGATTATTCCGAAAGCTGAAATGATAGTAGTTTCTAGAAATGTCGACAGATGGCGCTAATTAAATAAATTTTTATTGTCAACTCTATTTAAAGCTATATTTAAAACAATAGAATTTTAAAAGATAAAATAAAATAAAACTTAGGAGCAGAAAATTCTAACTTGAAATTAATATAAATATTGACAATTTTCATTGCATTATTTAAATTTTAAAATCAAGTACTGATCATGCTATAGATGTCATTTAAAAATGTATTTAATGCAGCCTAAATATTTTATACAGTTATCTAACACGAAATGAAATCGTTTAAAAGACATCAATTAGAATATTTGGGTCAATGGTAATTTTTCATAGGCTCATGATCCTGATAGAGCATTTGTGGTTAATTTGCATTTATTGTTTTAATCACTTTTATTAAGTTTTTGAATAAATTGGAGTGTTTACTTACGTTTAAACATTCTAAATGCTTGGTTTTTAAAAACTGACGTTAAAACCTCCCATTAAAGATTAAACTGTATTAATTATCTGTTGAACTGATTATTTTTGAATTTTTGAGCGAAGCACTTCATAAGTCAGAAAGTGTTTCGTCTCTGATCGGAGTTTAATTAATTAATTAATTAATTAAAGCAACTGCACGACCAGTAAACCTGGCTTTTTTCAAATATGTAGTATTTGGCAAGGCACATGTGACGAAGTTAGAATTTTGAAATTCGCTCTACGGACTGAGATCTTTGAGATTACGTAAAGTCTATGAACCGATTGCCGGTTTTAAGTTTAAAGCAACTACACGACCACTAAAAGAGACTTAATCGGGGCCTCATGCCCCTAATCTTTCCATATCTGGTCTTGGTTTTCATTATCTAACTCCGTTCTCGAGATTAAGGAAAGACAAATAAACAGACAGACAGTGGGAATTTATAGGTCTACAATTTTTTCAAATTTTAGTTCAATAAGAGCCTTTGGCAGGTACTAAATATCACATAACGTGAATTGATAAATGGCAACAAGTTATATGGAGCGATGAGAAGAAATTCAACAAGGATAGGCCAAATGGCTGGAGAAGCTATTGGCACTATATTAGGAAAAATGAATTAATTCACTCAAGACCACTACAAAGTGGTAAAAGTGTTATGGGGTGGTGTGCATTCGGATAGGATGGCAGGACAAATGTAGCTTTTATCTCTGGTCGTATTATTTCTGTAGGATATCAGCAAGTACTAGATATGCACCTAATTCCATGTGCAGAAAAAAATGAAGGAATTATTTCCGATTTCAACAAGATGTGGAACCCATTCATAGTACAAAATAAACTTGGAAATGGTTTTTGGCAAATGGTGTGTATGTCATGGTGTTAACAAATGTTACAAAACTGCCAAACAGTACAGAAGAAATAAAGAAAATTGAAAGAAAAAAATGTGTAAAAATTATTTGGGAACAAAATTTGAAATTAAGTAGGCTTACACGTGTTTATATACTAATTTAAATAACTTTTACAAATATAAATTGTTATTACAAAAATTAGTTCGTGGTTTTTTAAGTTATAGGCTAATTACAAGCATAGAATAAAAATGGGGTAAGTAATTACTCTTTATTGAATATTTTAAACATAACACACAGATTCTAAATATAGATATTTTTAATCGAAGTTCTTTAACAGAAAACTTAACTTAACATTGAAATTACAAATGTGTCAATCAATAACTTCGTAGAAAGAACCCATATATTCAATTGACCCATATGTTATGTTGACACACATTCAGTTGACCCAGTATAAATTTTGAATATGAATTAACAAAAGAATTTTAAAAAAATACATATATAAACATCTCAAAGTTTGATAATTACAATATATTAAAGCCAAACGATTGCCGGTTTAAATTTGACCTGTATAAAATATAATTTATACAGGTTTATTTCTTAGTTAATAACTTATATATATATAGGCTATATTACTAATATGAAACTCTTTACTTATAAGATAATTCTTACTTATATAACATGTTACTTATGTTGTGGTTTGCAATTGTATCTGTATATATGTGTGTTTACAGAATATTAAATTTATTCTACTGTGAGGTGTATTTATAAAACAATTTAATTCCTGCACTATACACGTCATACTTATATATTATTATTGTTATTTATTAAACTAAAATAATTTATTATAAATGGTTTATGATAAATACTGTGTAATTAAAATATATTTATTATTCACCAATCATTTCAATATAAAAAAATTGCTTTCCAATTTTCTCTTTTCATTTTTGTTTCCCAAAGTTGCGACATGCAGTATCTTTCGGAAAACTTTCATCAAAAATCCTTTCTCGCTGCGATTTGTGCAGCCGAAAGCGGCACGTCCAATTATACTCTAAGAAGTTCAAAATAAGTTAAACTAAACAACTTCTTAATGGAATAATCTATTGCTTTTTAGCCCTTAATATTGTTTAACACTTAGTCTAGATCAAATAGACACATATATGCGGGCTTATCACACCAGTGAATGACATAAGTAATTATTAAACACCTTATTAATAAAACTCTACAATAAATTATAACTCTCATACATAAATATAAATTAGACGTATACGTCCAACTGAAGAGGAACGTATTGAGTCCGAAATTCATTTTGAGTGTTCTGTATTATATACATGTTAAAAAGAGCCGTAATTTATTATAGACTTTTATTAATAAGCTGTTAAATAATCATTAAAGATTTTGTGAATTAATCTCGTGGTCTCTCTAATTTTCTCCAATTCTAGCGCCATTTATGATGAAACAGATAGCCCATTTTGTGGCCCCTCAAATTCTAACATTTTTGGTTTAATGATTTTTTTTATAGGGTGAGTATTTTTCGAGTTATTTTACTGGGTTGATTAAAGTGGTCCACGTTGATAATATTTTTGAAATAAAAATACAAATTACAAAAAGTTAAAACATTGCATTTTAAATAAATACAAATATTAAAATGTCTGTTTATTCTAAATTCCATTCTAGAATCATTCTTCTGTCACATCCAAAGCAAAATGTCACTTCCAGGTACAGATGTGAAATGTGGATCCGAGTAATGAGATGTAGTCCGTGAAAAAAGTCACAAATTGATGAATTGCGCCCCTTTATATTCGTCATAACGAACTGGAGAATTATAGAAGATGGGCTTCATTCTAAACTCCATCGTCTTCTCAGCTTTTTTAAAATGTTTCCAGCTCCTTACGCTTGTCTTTGATGAGGTGAAGTCTGCAAAATAAAATCCAAGATTAAACATTCTGGTGTGCAAAAAATGCAATTAAAACAACACGCAGTCTGTGAAAATTGTACTTACCTGAAAAAATCATCCAAACATGTTGCTTGAATCTTCTATACCTAGATCCATTTCCGACTTTTGCAAAAAGATTTGCAAATGAACCAGTCTTCAATTCTTTGCTTTTGCGGTTTACATAAATTTTCGTTGCATTCTTGTATTTTTTTTAAAACATAAAATTAAATATTTTAGTACAAAACGTATATACAGTGTTATGGTTATTCTTTTCTCTGAAACCGATTTTATCAATTGCTCTATTTTTGGAACGTAATTTCCCGTTGTCGATGATGCTTGTATTTACAGTATAACTTATTATGTTTAAGAGATTTAGATTTCTGCATGTTAATCAGTTTTTGGATAGAAGAAAATCGAATATATCTAATTTTCACGAATTTACTGTAAATCTGGTACTTTTATGAACAAATTCGATTATTTCTGTGAGCGTTTTTCTCTACTAGTAGATGTTTATCAACAGTTAATTGCAAATCCCCTGTAAATCTGGCTTAACTTCTGGATTGCTCTGTTTTGCTGTAGAGTTTTTATTAAGAAAAGCACGCATGACGACAAATTTTATTGCTTTTCTGAATAATATAACTACAGTACACCAATGGAAATTGAAAAATCCAAATTATTGTCATAATTGAACATTAAATATATGAAACATCTGAGATTTACTTATGTCAAATGATTGTTAGATATTTCATTTGTGTGCACACAGTACAACAGTCAGTGAACACCCGGACGAAGTTTTGTTTATTCACATTTTTTTAAGTGATTGATTTATACCCTTATTATTTTACTTAGTTATTCTATATGACTGTATAAGCCTCTCGGAAAAAAGAAAATGATTAAAAGCAGGTATGTCATTGAGCTCTAAAGTAATTAATGACATACTACAATCTCTTATAATGTGGAACCCTTTCCTTAACTCCTGAAGCTTGAGAAAGCAAGAGTTCACTTGATTTGAGGACTGAAAAGACCACATGTCTATAGATCCTTGCGGTAATATTTTTATGTACTTCATATCATTAAATATTCTACTTTTTATATCACCTGATCTCTGTGCCGTTTTACTGTGTCAGAGTGACGCCAATCCAACCATCACCACCAATATCATCAACAATGATGATAGACCGTGTTGTTATTCATTCAGATTTTCTTTTAATCATCTACCAAGATGATTTGTTTTTCTAAGAATTTTTTCGACGTTCTTTCTGGATTTACAAATTTATCAGAATACATTTTCTTCTTTCTAGCATATTTCATGCGTTTATTCTTGACGTTTACATTTATTTACAAGAGATGATATTAATTATCCTCTATTTTATGCACTTAGTATGAGTTTTCGACTCATCAATAGTCGTAGTAGTCCAATGTGTCGTTGGACTACTACGACTTGGGTCGTTGCAAATGAAATGACCGGTTTTTAAAATGCAAACTTTCCGGCCTTGTAGTTCAACTTTTATCCATGTGAACAGTGCTGTATGTTTGCAATTGGAAGAGCACACATATAGTATGTGAATTAAAAAATGTAATCTCGTTTATATTGTGAGTTACATATGTTTAAGATAACTTTTTCTGACGGTATGGAAAAAAGGAAATTAAATAATTTTCTTTTACGAGTATAAACATGGGCATAGTGTAGCCGAAACAACCAAAAATACCAATAAAACTTTTCGTCAGGCTACCAGGCATTGGCTCAAAATATTTCATGCCAGGAATACAAATATCAAGTCAGAATTGAAGAACATTATCGAATCAGAACATCACCTGAATATCCGGGAAATCGCAGAAAGGTTGAACATACTGGACACTATTCAACCATTTCTCAACATCTAAACATGTTAGAAAGAGTCAAGAAGCTCGACAAATGGGTACCACACGAACTAGATGATAAGGGATCATTTGGAGGTCTGCAGTTCATTATTATTCGTCATAAAACTGAAAGTTTTCAAATGAAATTCCTCCCCGTCCACTTTACTCTCCAGACTTTTCGCCAACAGACTTTCACTTTTTTTATATATACATTTGGACAAATTTTTTGGCAAGGAAAGTCTTCAAGAAAGGGGATGCAATAAAAAGTACACTACCTTTAATGACTTTAAATTAAATTAATAAACGTTCAAAGTCAGAAGTAAAAATCGGCTATTTTATTTGCGACAACTTAATAACTGTTAAGACGAACTTAATAAGTTCGTCTTAACAGTTTTATAATTTATTGTTTTGTAGAAACGCCTAAAATATATTTTCCTACTTTTATTTTAATATAAGATTTTTCATTTTCTTAATAAATTGCGATTAATATTGTTCAATATAGTTAATCTATAAAGTTTTATATTTTGATAAACATTAGATCAATTAAATTATTATGTAAGAAGTATTAAAAGTGTTAATAGTAAGTAAATTTTAATGACTCGATTTATTTCTGTTCAGTTAACGAATCTTATTCAAAGTGAGAAATTCACTTTATCACTTTATAGAATTTCTTAATAAACCATTGTATTTAAGAAAATATATTCTGAAGGTATTTCCAGATAACGAATTTTTATGTAGTGAATATCTACATCAGTTTAGTGTAAACAATTACTTTATTACATGCTATGCTGAAAATATACAAAAAAAAAAAAAAAAAAAAAAAAAAAAAAANAAAAAAAAAAAAAAAAAAAAAAAAAAAAAAAAAAAAAAAAAAAAAAAAAAAAAAAAAAAAAATGCAATTTTTGATGATGTGAAGAACGAATCACAAATGAATATAATAATTGAATGGCTTCGGTGCAAAAGGTGATAGGCCTTACAAAGAAGAATTTAAGAAATATCACATTTAAACCTTTAAACAAACCTTGAATTGATATGTAAAGATTTAAATGTAAAATTTCTTCTTGGTTTGGCTTATCACCTTTTGCACCTAAGCCATTCAATTGTAGGTTTGCTTTTTTGTATTGGAGTATCCCAAGAAGGGACATTTTTTCATACATATTTAAAAAAATTAATTCTTATAAGAAATATTTTCTAACTATTTCGAATTTTCAATTTCTTATGTTTATGCATTCAAAAAGTGTATAAATCTTTTTTAAGCAAATTTTGATTAGGTCCTAATTTCAATATTGATATTAATTTTATTGATTTAATTAAGGAAAAAACAAACGATTCTTTGCATCAAAGAGAAAATTTGAAATTACAGTACTTTCCAGTACATAATTTACCACAAAGATCAAATATATGAAAATTATGTCTTAATCTATAAACTTTTAAATTAAATACTTTACATGATAGATAATATTAAGACAATTGTGACGATGTCCATATTAATTAAAATAAGAAATATTAATATTAACATCCCTTATTATAAAGCATCTAAACGAAGATTTAAAATTATGTGATGGAATGCATTGAAATTTCAGCATTTCAATATGTTTTTGGAGAAAATTATTCAAAAGTATATTATAAACTACAGAAAAGAAAATCTTTGACAGTATAATATATAAAGTAAATGCTTTTTGTATAAGAGTTTTACAATACAGTATATACTAAGTGTTGGCAATTTAAGATCCCGGAATAACTTACAATAAATATTTTTATGTATATTATAACTATGATTATTAGTCGGATAAATATTATAACATTTTAATGTTTAATAATCGTATATTTTTAATTCTGTTGTTATCTTAATCTTGGATTATTAGTTGGATTATTTTTATATTAATAAAGTCGTATTTTATTTTTATTTATTATTTACGTTTTAAATTTATACTATACATTTTAACAATATTCTATTGAATATTGTTGTTATTAACTTATTTATTGATTAGATTAACGCGAGATAACAGTATAAATTATATGGCCAGCCACAATTTCGCCTGTTACAGTCCATTCTGACCACACAATAATCAGCATAGGTGAGGAATGACGTCCCTAATCCGTACTACTCATCAATAGCGTATCGTCATAAGGGATATGGAAATAGATTTATTTATTTATTTATTTTTAATATTTGATTAAAAAGCTGTATGTCCTCGCCCTCCCTCGATTCCCATAATTTATCATAGACAACATCGGCATATTTGGGAAGCAAGAGGACATATCAACAATTAAAAATAAACAAATAAATAAAATTTCAAAAATACAAAACACCCTTTATTTCTAAAATATATTTTTATATAAACTATCATAATCGTATGACATTAGAAACAATTTCATAATTCGACAGAAGTTTTCTACACGTTTGATATATTTAATGTCCAATGATTCCAATAATTTAACTTTTCCCAATTTTCTTCGATGTACCGAAGTTATTTCTTCAAGAAAATAATAAATGTTTGTAGTCATACGTACTTTTCTTAATGAAAACTGTACCGCAAAACAGGACAACTCAGAAGTGAAGCCAGATTTATAGGTAATTTGCAAATTAACTGTTGATAAACATCTACCAGAGAAAACGTTCATAGAAATATTGAAATAATNGTCCCTTTGAGGCCCATTTTGAGAGTAAGGAACAGCTTAAAAGTCACTGGGAGTAAGATCTGGAGAATAAGGTGACTGGGTGATGACAGGAATGCTTTTATCTCATGCACTGACATGTCTCATCTTCAGATCCTCGGAAAGAATTGCATGAATGGATCCGTGAGAGATACCAACTTCTTGCTCCAACTCAGCGATGGTTATTCTTCGATCATTTTTAGTCAGTTCTCGAACTTTTTCAATGTTTTCTCCACTTCTGGATGTTGAAGGTCTCCCGCTGCGTTTGTCATCCTCCAACATCTGTCCGTTTTTAAACCAGCCAAACCAATCGTAATCTGCAGATTTCTTTAGTGTCTTATCACCGTAAATTTGCTGCAGGGCCGAAAGTATCTCTACAACAGTTTTCCCCAATTTGCACATGATATTTACATGCTGCTCAAACTGGGACATTGCGCCGAATGATAAGCAGTCACATCCAACAAAGACGATTGTGCAAGTCTAAACTTGCACGAGCATTATCACACTGCAAATAAACATGCTGAGCTTCCCGCCACATGCATAATCTGTAAGGTGTAAACGAAAATTATTAAATCAAAATATTCATAATATATGATCCGAAAATAACTTGAGAATTGTAAATAGATTAATAGAGTATATTATAAATATAAAGTTATAAAACAGTGGTATATGAGTGAAATGTGATTGATAGAAACGAAGATAATCTTAGTTAAGACAATTTGTATTAAGTTTAATAAAATTTCTACACAATTTTTTTCATGAAAAATAACTCCGTTTAAGATTTAAAGCGTTTTGTCAACTTATCTGTTTTTGTTCAGCTATTTTTGGTCTATTTTTGAATGAATGTCTACCCAGCAATTTCTATTCTTTTATTTGATTTACTTTACTCATCAGTTTATTCCGCTAGCCTAATAATAAACTTAGGAGAGACGTATAAACAGATGGAGAAATAAAATTACTGATCGGTCTTCATCTTCTTTTATTATCATAACTTTAATTCCTCAATCTTGCCTCAGTTATATATCCGGTTCGTAACTATTGTGAGATCCTACATATTGATTGGTTTTCCTATCTCTAAGCATCAACCCTAGCATATTTCTTTTTATTTTATTTTTCTAGATAACACGTAGTTTTATTTACTGTACATAATCTATTGTTAAATTAATACGGAGGGGCGTAAGTACTGTACAAGCTAAATATACATTTTCTAGTTTGAAGAGTTATATAATTATCAGTTAGTCTATCAGATTCTTGGCATATATGTGTAAGAGTATATTATCTCCTCTCTATATCTTTATTAAGTAAGCGATTTAAGATAGTTTTCATCCTCGTCATTGGAATTAAAATATATTCATCTGAATTAAATTTACATTATCAAACTTTAGAAAGAGTGATCAATTTTGATATTTTTTAATTTCATCCTAAAAAGGAGGCAACTTCATTGTTATTCTCTGTGAGAATAATAGCATTATACTGCTTACCTATTACCTTATAAATAATAATTTCTGTATTTACTTTTAAAACAACAGAATGCTCGTAATTTTATTAACATGTATTAGATAGTATAATTCTGTCAAATTCTCTGCAAAAACAATTAAATATAATTAAAACAAGCACTGTCAAAAACCAGATTCTAGGCTTGTTTTGCACATGATATTTGCATGCTGCTCAAATATTTAGATTAATTTATTCAAAAAACATAGCTTTGTCGTTAATAATTATATTATTTCCCTTAATTAATTAATTTGATAGCCAAATAATTATCGAGTTAAGAATGAAAATATTTCCATAGCTAAGATTACTTAATAAAAAAGGCTAATTCTATTTTACAATAAATTATAATATATATAGCTTATGTAGTGTTTAAAGTAATAAAATAAATCGAGACGCTTTATAATTTATTAACATCGAATGGTTAAAAAATTCGAATTATTAAATGTATGTGCCTTTCTCTCTTTGGGAGAGTCATACAAATTTAATAACTTGAAACTTTATAATCATTCAATTGATAAATTACAAAACATCTCGACTTACTTTAATAGTTTAAAACTTATTTTTTTAATTTTATTTGGATAATATCGTCGACGCAATTGTTCGATTGTTATATTTCTGTTTTTTTTTGTATTATGATAAACTTTGTTTTTTTGTATTTAACACTATCAAATCGATAGCAAAATTTAAGCTGTATTTAGTTATGCATTACGAATAAAATTACATATAATTTTAAGAAATTTGTTTATTGGCCTTCAATTTGAAAAAATTGTAGTCTTATTAATTTCCATTGTCGTCCATCCGTCCGTCTGTCCATCCGTCTTTCCTTAATCTCGAGAACGGAGTTAGATAAATGAAATCAGAGAGAGATATGGAAATATTAGAGGTGTGAAGCCCCGATTAACTAAATATGAACGTCTGGTACAAACCAGAAGTCACGTTATTTTAATTCAAAAATTTTCCTCTGAAAGGTGTTAGATGGATGACCGGCACGATTCTATTATTAAAGGAAAAGTATGATGTACAGTACAGGGACAAGACACTACTAATTTGAGGTGGTGAACATATACGAGGGGCAGTCAAAAAGTTCCTGGAATTGTGATCCTGCACTGTAGTGGCATGAGATATGGCAATGCAGACCTAATCACCTTCAAAGTAGGCCTCTCCCGCACAGACACACTTATTCCAACGATCCTGCCACTGTTGAAAGCAGGCATGAAATTCTACCTTTGGAATCTTCCGAAGTTGGGCCGTCATATTCGATATTATGTCCTCCTTGCTTGCGAAATGCGTCCCTTTGAGGCCCATTTTGAGAGTAAGGAACAGCTTAAAAGTCACTGGGAGTAAGATCTGGAGAATAAGGTGACTGGGTGATGACAGGAATGCTTTTATCTCATGCACTGACATGTCTCATCTTCAGATCCTCGGAAAGAATTGCATGAATGGATCCGTGAGAGATACCAACTTCTTGCTCCAACTCAGCGATGGTTATTCTTCGATCATTTTTAGTCAGTTCTCGAACTTTTTCAATGTTTTCTCCACTTCTGGATGTTGAAGGTCTCCCGCTGCGTTTGTCATCCTCCAACATCTGTCCGTTTTTAAACCAGCCAAACCAATCGTAATCTGCAGATTTCTTTAGTGTCTTATCACCGTAAATTTGCTGCAGGGCCGAAAGTATCTCTACAACAGTTTTCCCCAATTTGCACATGATATTTACATGCTGCTCAAACTGGGACATTGCGCCGAATGATAAGCAGTCACATCCAACAAAGACGATTGTGCAAGTCTAAACTTGCACGAGCATTATCACACTGCAAATAAACATGCTGAGCTTCTACATGCATAATCTTATATTATATCGCATTTTCTAACTGTGGGTAAATTCCGGGAACTTTTTGACTGCCCCTTGTATTTTAAACGCATACTTTTAAAAATATATAAATAATAGACTATTTAAAAATTGATAAATGTTATACTATTGATAGAAAATTAAAAGTTGGACTTTCTCGTTTAATAAGCAACACTTAGGCTACATTTGGTTCTTTCAATACTTATATAAATTATCTTGACTTTGCTTCAAATAACAAATCTATTTGATAAATGAATATGTTCTATTATTTATTTAAAAATTTTTAAATTAAATCTTATTAATTTAAATTAGATTTCTGTTGAGATGCATAGTGTATGATAATATCAATAGTTTCTTCCTCCATGAGAACAGTTCACTAACTCTAAATTCATGTTTATAAACTTGTCACAAAAATAATATAAAGATATGAGGTAATTATTTTATAGAATAGAGTTATGTACTTAAAGCCGACATAATTTAACAATTAATTGTAGATTATGCATATATAAAATCATTTGATAAGTTAATATATTATCTTAGATTTTCAAAATTATATATTGGTTTACAAAATGTAAAAGTAATTTATATAAAAAATAATTTTTTATGAAATAATTCCTTCGCATTAAATCGACAAGATAGTTATAAATGTGACTGTAATGAATTCTATACTAAACCAAAACGAAACATGAAAAATTGGTTAAAGCATATCAGTCCTAGTTATAGGGTAGCATGCTATCTATAAATAAATCATAGGTAAGCGATTTATTTATAGATAGCATGTTACATGATACCTATACCTAAATCTATTATTATTTACAACAATATTTTTGAAAATTGAAAAATGGATAATTAGTAGCATAAATAAGTTAAATATATAAATAAGTCTACTAAAAGTTTGAGATAAAATTCGAGTATTTCTGAAATTTCAGTGAAAATATTCGTTTTATTCATCTCGTTTGACAGTATTAAACAAACATAAAGGAAATAAAATGAATGAAAATAAAATATTTTGGTATAAAGTAGTCTACATAATTTTATCTTATATTTATATTATTATTTTCAAACAATTTTATAATTAATTTTAAATATTCGGAAAACAATTTATAAATGATAAACAATATTAATTAACTGTATAGATTAAGAAGTTTAAATCCTTATTTAAACTATATTTTTATACTGTATTTACAATGAAGCATGGATTTTTTTAATATCCTTAGTCCCTTTATTTTTGTACTAATGATATTAAAAAAGCCATGCTTTATTCTAAATATAAAAATCTAATGGTAATTAATATTATCAAAAACTAAGTTACTGGAAAAATCTATTGGTAAAGACAGCTACAAAATATGTCACTATCGGCAAGTAAAAATAAAATTTGAATTCAAGTTTTCGAAAATTAACGAAAAATAAGACTTCTAAGACGTAATAATAATAATACGTAAATATGTCGTAATCAATCATAAGTATTCTTGAATCCAATATTTGACTTCCGGGATATACAGTCACTCAACAAACAAATTTGAAAAGAGCTCTTCGTGTGATTGTTGCAAAAGAATAAAGAGGTTGACAACTTTGCACATATGTTTAAAAAAACAACAATTCTTATGTGATAAAATACAAATTAATGGCGAAAATTTACAGACCTACCTACACGGATAATATTTGTTTTATTTTTTTTAGAATCTTTATTAACGTTTATTATCTTCATGATTTTTTTTCATATAAGAACTTTGATTTACATTGCATTCGTTATACGTAATTGTAATGTCCTGCACTGTAGTGGCATGAGATATGGCAATGCAGACCTAATCACCTTCAAAGTAGGCCTCTCCCGCACAGACACACTTATTCCAACGATCCTGCCACTGTTGAAAGCAGGCATGAAATTCTACCTTTGGAATCTTCCGAAGTTGGGCCGTCATATTCGATATTATGTCCTCNCAGACCTACCTACACGGATAATATTTGTTTTATTTTTTTTAGAATCTTTATTAACGTTTATTATCTTCATGATTTTTTTTCATATAAGAACTTTGATTTACATTGCATTCGTTATACGTAATTGTAATGTAGAACTTTTTTTATAAGATCTTGTTCAATAAAATCATTTTTTATAACATACTAAATTTAAATCTGGAAATTAAATTGATAATTTAGTAATATAACTATTTATTATATTGTAATAGATTACTTATTTACTATTAATAATTACTTTATAAAATTTCATATCCACTCAAAATTTAGTTAATATAAAAATCTAATTTACGAATCTACATTACAGTAATTTTATTTGCAAGTATTTATTTTTTCTTTTTAAAATTTTTTCATCTACCAATAAATGGAGTTATATCAATAGACATTATTAAACTATATCAATCCCCCAGGATAGAATATCAATCTTGTAGGCCTATATCAATAAACGATTTAATCATAAAAATAAAAAATAAAAATTCGATCATTGTGTTATCGAGTTAATTAGATAATGTTACATGTTTATGAATAGGCCACATATTGTTTCGGTTTATAGAAATTTTGTTTAAGATCGTTTTTATTGATATTTGCTGAATAAATTCGCAACAATGGCATGAATTAGTGGCAAAAAAAGAGAGGATAAAGCAATCAACCAGACGATCTTTACCTGACACTATAGCATAAGAGAGAAGTATATGGCGGGGGTCATACACAAATCAATTAATGGATGTACGGTGACGTCAAAAGAGCCAACGAATATCGATTATGTGTGAGCCATTAAAAGCCTCAGACGAGAGTATTATATTTCTGCACTACATTAAACCTAACTTCACTTAGTGACGTTCCCACTTGATCATCAAGTATTCATGGCGGCGAAGAGGAGGTTTGCGTATCCCGTGATGCCTTTAGCATCGATGTTAGAACCTGCAATGATAAATAATTGAATGACACCAGAAAGCTAGTTTGAACAATAGACACAAAGAAAGTGCACTTCAATAGAACCGAATATGGAACAATGACTGGGAAACAAAGCTGCATTTCCAGAGTAATTGTCCACAACATTTTCGCTAAGACTCCATTCTCTTCTATTTCACACGTCACTAAAGTGAGGTGATGGTGAATCTCTGTCTCGCATTATTTATTCATCTTTCTTTCCAGTTACGTGGGAAAAAAGTTTGACACATTCTTTTAAAATGCAAATATTACTCCAATTTTTTTTTAAATTTCTGGAATGAAGTCTACCTCTCAACTTTTTCACAGAAATGAGCTTTCAACTTTAGGCCAATTTTAAATGTATTAATTAAATTTATGAAGACGATCTAGTTAATAATAGTTTCAACTTATTTGAGAAATACAGAAAGATATGACTTAAATATCATATATCACAATCTCCTAATCTAAGAGTGTATAAGACCTATCTACTCGTATTTAATTTTATCGCGATATGTAAATCATCTCATTTTAAATTGCTTCTATAAAAACACATAAAAATATATAAATATATTTATTCATAACGTTATTAAAAATCAATTATAAGTGTTTCAATTATAACTAATGCTTCACAAGATTAATTTCAGTCTAATATAAAATGATGAAATCGTTAAGTTTCACCTAACATGTATGCTCGATACTTGAACTCGACCAATCATTTGGGTATCTAGGTCATGATTTTAATAAGTTTATAATTTATTTATTACCATTTAATATTTTTTCAAAAGTATATAAAAATTTTTCACATAAACTTATTTTTATACTTCAAAACTGATCTTAAAATAAAATTTAAAAATTTGCTGTTCAGTAAAATCGTTGTTAATTAATTAATTGTTGAGATCGCGATTAATTATTAAAGTATGATTATTAATTTAAAGTTTAAACTAATTCCATTTTATATAATAAAATTATAAATATTGAAAATATTATTTAAATGTACTTATATTAATCTTGAACGTTGGAAACAACGTTTCGAACAGTTTCATAAGTTTTCCTTGTACAGTACAAAGTGAATGATTAGAAATTGTATAAATTATTCAAATAGCTACACTGAAACAAATATTAGTTTATAAGTCTCCAATATTTACTCTATTAACGAAATTTATATTATTTAACATTTAAGAGATTAAAGGACTTTCCATAAAACATAAGACAAATAATGGAATGTGAGACAGTTGTGTCAGGAATCTGTAAGCCACGCCTCTATCTTCAAATCAACCAATAAGAGAATTCCTCAGTGTTTATCAGCAAGTATTGTTACGACGACAGAAAATCATGACACTAAAAGACGTCCTATCATTGGTTATCATTGCTGTTATAAATCAGATAGATGATCTTTCATTCACTTTATTACCTGATATCAGAGGAAATGGGTAAGATTTATTTTTGCTTTTTATATCTCACAGATTTAGCTTATTATTAATTTAATAAATAATTATAAAAATAATTTAGGTCGCACTTTACCAATTCCTGTACCCTGTAAAGTTTGTGGAGATAAATCTTATGGTAAACACTATGGTGTATATTGCTGTGATGGTTGTAGCTGTTTTTTCAAGAGAAGTATCCGAAGAAGAATCGTTTATACCTGCATAGGTAAGTATTGTGATATAAATATAATAAATTACTCGCGAATTTTATTAATATCATTTTATTTCTAGCCGGAACGGGAAGATGCTTAATTGACAAAGCCAGGAGGAACTGGTGTCCGTTTTGCAGATTACAAAAGTGTTTTTCAGTCAGCATGAACAGAAACGGTATTTTATATTTATTCGATTTTTTAAAATATTATTTTAATTAATTCTTATACAAAATTAAATATCAGTATTGTAAAACTTTCATGCATTATCTATATGATAAGTCTATTATTTGAGATATAAAATAAAATCTTCATTTTAAACTTAATTATAAAAGATCATGGATTATATGAATTAATTTGTAAACGTGAACTAAATTTTTGATTATTAAAAGAAGACTTACACGAATGATATCAATTTGTTTAAAAGATTTTAAATATTTATCCTATAATATTTTATATTTTAAGATTATTTTATTCTCCTTTTATAACTACTAAAATATCTCCTTATAAAATATACTCCTTCTAAAATATATAGGCTACTAAATAATTATACCGTGTAATGAAATTTATTTCTACTTCATTATGACTAGAAGTAAAACATTTTATTTATCTTCTCTTCATTTAAATTTCTGTAGAAATTAGACTTGAATATTTGATAAATAGATTTTAAACACATTGTACTTTTAATTTACACTAAAATATATATATATATATGTAAATTAATTTATCTAAGCCAATAAAACGTAAATTTTTACATATATTCTTCGAAAATAAAGTTTATTCCAACTTAATAAAACTTTGTTTGCGATTAAGGAAATTAAAAAAATAAACTTCATTTATTGTTTTAGATTTTAATTAGTTCTATAACTGTTATAGAATTTAAAAGCAAACCCTAACAGTTCTATAGACTATATTTCGGAATTAGCATAGTTATTTGCAACTTATTTACCGCTGAATTTAAGTATTAAAAGAGGATTTTTACAAACATCAGAATTTAGAAAAAGAAAAACTTATAATTCACTCCAAAATTTTTCGATGTTGTTAAATTCTCAATAGAAGAACATTTCGATTATTTATTTATTCCTTATAACTTTAAGAAAAAGTTGCTTAAAGTTTTCTTTAAGATTTACGAGAAGAATAAACTTAAACACTCAAATTTACTTTATAGATTAATTAGCTGGTTATGGCTTCATACTATATTATAAATAAATTTTAATCTAATAATTCTCTATAATGAATTAGATTAAGTTTACTTAAACTATTTATTTTTGTTAATTTAAGTTTTACTAAATGTTATATCTACAATGTATAAGTCTACAATCGAATTTCGGTTATTAAAATAAACGTTAATCAGTTATATTTTGAAATAATTCTAAAGTTATATTTATCTTTTCCTTTTAAGTAATTATTCTAAAATCTACATATTTATGTAAGTAATTAAGCTTAAATCAACTTTCGATATTTTTCTACAGAGTTGAAATTAAAACAAACGATAAGAAAAATTTTAAGTTAAAATATTTGCTTATTAATTTTACAATTAGTAAAGTTAAAAATAATGTTCCGATTTATGAAGCCTTTTTTCATTTGTTATAAAAAATAAGTAATAATTTGTTCAAAAATTCCAAATAAAAGTATCTCGAAAACTTTTTAAGTTATTTAACAATATAGATTTAATTGAAACGTCAATTAAGAAAATTAACTTAAAATTACTTGAATTATCATTAATTTTTACTTTACAAAAATAATCTTTAATAAAAATAATCACTTTTAATTCAAAATTTACGTCTAGTTTATTAAAACTATTTTCTCTTTTCTTTTTTCTTTTTTATTTGATTTAGACTTCTATGTCCAATAAATTATACAAATACACAATTTACATAAACTTTATTTTTATTGGATTTATTCGTGGAATATGCATGGAATTTGGAGTTAATAAGCTCGAGACAAAATTAACTGAGTGCTAAGGATTACAGTTTTATTCAATCGTGTTTTGTTAGTATATTGTTGCCATGAGAGTTGAGTGATAGGTTTCTTGGAAACTGTATCTTAATCCTTTTTTTTTTAATATTTCTTTTAAATTAATTATACTGTTTGAAAACTTTTATTTGCTGTTTTTACCTATTCCTACGGTGTTACAAATTGTATAGAGAGTAACCCCATTATTAATATAATTATCACTTCTCAAACAGAATTCGCTACGATAATGATAATAAAATTTTCATTAATTTTACCACAAAACTAAATAAATATAAATTAATTTAGCTTATTAATAAATATATAGACGATTAAACTAATACAGTATTTACATTTTTTTCCTATTTCTTAAATCTTTATTTTTAAATTATTAAGTCTTATAGTAAAAACTATAGGTTATCTAAATTTAATATCTAACATTCTTGAAAAATTAAACTAACCTGTAAATTAGTTACTATTTGAGCTTATACAGCTCAAGAAAGTTACAGTACTTTAGGTTACTTTTCTGCTAGATTGTTTACAAAAAACAACAAAAAATAGATTATAAATTTATTAGAGATCTATTCAATGTAGACTATACATAAAAAATTTTAAAGAATTCAAGAAATTTAGTAATATCATATAGTTATAAATACTTTATGACGTAATTAGTAACATGAACTTATTGTCATATCCAATTCAACGGACGTATTGAACAGAATCATATTTGAAAAAAAACCCTGACTCTTTTTATAGGGCCTATATAAAAGCGAAAATCGGTAAAGCAGGCTCTTATTTAATAATGAAAGATATTTATTTATTAAATTTTATAAAAATACTTTATAAATATTTTTATAAAATCCTATTAAATTAAACCGGATAAATTAAATAAAACAAATTATTTCATAAATGTATTTTTTTTGGGAGATAGAAGAGATGCAGATAAGCCCACGCCTTTGACTGAATTATAGACTTATTTTTTTTATATTTTACTAATAAAGTCTTTAAAATTTAATATTTTCTACACTAAAATTAAACCTGAATATAAAAGGTTGCATTTATAATTGTAAATTAAAAGTATAGGCCCTAAGTGTTACTATTTTATCATATTTCATTTGTTTTATATTTGTCGAATTTATTAATATCGCATCATCGTAAGTCACGAGTTCTCTTTCTTATTATAATCTTTATTTTAAAATTAGGAAGATCGAAAATATTTTAACTCATAAACTCATAAATAAAATTTATTAATGATATTATCTGATATTGAATTATTTTTGAAATAACGATATTTCTCTTATAAGCTTATGAAAATATTAATAAAAATTAATCAACGATAAAAAAGTAAAATAAAAGATAAGAAATATTATAAAGATTTTTTATTAAGAAACATGCTTCCTTTTAAGATGTATAACTTATATTTCAGATGTGTAACTTATATTTATATATGTTTCGATTATTTTAAATAGGAGAAAAAGGAGGAAAATTTATCTTAATTATTTTTCTATATACGAAGAATATTTTAAAAAGTCTTCGATAATATTTTCTTGGAACGTTTCTTGGAACTAGAACACGATACACGGATAATAAAATAAACATTTCAAAAGTCATTGATTTCCTACTTTGTCCATATTATTCTCATTCGTTAATTTTTATTTACTAATAAAAAGGAAAGAAAAGTATATTAATTAATGAACAGATAAGATTAAAATTATTTAAATTTTTATTTTTGGGGGATAAATTGGAATGCTAATAGATATCTTGATAATAGCTTTCAAAACAATTATTCATTTCTTATTTATTTGAAACCAATATCATTAATCATACACCACTCATATATAGATCTATATTTTAAACGTTTATTTAATTATATTTTATAAAGTTTAACTAGTGTTTAATTAAATTATTTAAAGTTTATAAGTTAATTGAAAATACTTTACAATTTAACAGTAAACTTTTATAGCTTGTATCAATTTATTTTATATCCCAGAAGTTTTAGCTGCTTAAAAACAGACTATTTTTTAAAATTATTATTACAGCTGTTCAAGAAGAAAGAGGTCCCAGAAAGAATAAGCGACAGAAAAGCATTAGAAATATAGAAACTAAACATTCTACATCAAGTCCCAACAGGAATGCTGTGACATCGCCGTATATTCTGTCGACATCTTTAGTGTTGAGCCCTTCTATAGTTCATGGGAAAACCTTTAATGAGACATCAGATGTAACGTTTAACCAAACACAAGGAAGTGCTTTCCGTAGAGTGATACCTCACAAAGATTTACATCCATTTTCTGTCTCTATGACTTCTATGACATTGAGTAATCAAAAATTTATAAAATATTTCTGTAATATAAATTATTAATAAGTTATATATTTATTATAATTATATTTATTATTATTTAGGTTCATTGCCTATTGGAAATCATTTTATTTTCAACGTGTCTGTTAACATATTGATAAATTGCATTAAAATGGCTCGTTCAAACAATATTTTTCGAGTTCTACCAATAGAAGATCAAAACAGCATTTTAAACGAAGTGTGGGCAGAATTATTTCTACTCCAAGCCGCTTATTGGCCAATCGATATAATAGCTTTAGCCAAACATTGGGAAGCGGAGTCGAAAATGGGCGTGGTTAAAACCGGTCAGGTCAACCTTTCAGTTAACGTGACAGACGTTAGTTCTTTTCTATTTATTTAATATTTTAAAAATGTCTTCTAAGACAATTAATGCTATTTTTTTCGCTTAATTAGAACGTTTTAATGAAAAAAATTCAAAATGCCATCGATCAATGTAAAGAATTAGAATTGGATCAAATCGAAAAATCTTTATTGGAATCAATAATATTATGCCGTAAAGGTGCGTTTAAAACGACATTAAATTAAATAATTAAATAAATAAAAATGGATAGAAATTGAATAGATGTTAAATTTTTTAAATAATTTTTTTCTTTTAGATTGCATTGTTAATTGCCAATACGTCGACGGAATGTTGGATCACGCTCAAACAGTCATGTGGCAATATATGATACATTCACGTCATCGCAGTGCCAATTATTTTGGAAAATCTCTCTTAGTTTTGCCGACATTAAGAAGTGTATCTCAAATATCGGTAGAAGATATTTTATTCAATCGCAAACGAAATATACTCTACAATCTTTTAAAAAATTTCTAATAATTTCATTGGAAAAAATGTAATAAAAATATAAATCTAAAACATAAATTATTGTGAATAATATAAAAAAAGAAATCTTTGCATGTAATCTCATCCTGCAGCCATATTGTATCCTTAGAGTGAATAAAATTATTTGTGTTAATTTTTCGTCTGTAAGATTGTTAGTTTTGTTATTAATTTAATTAGTAAATAACCAAAAATTTATAAAAATAAACAAGATTAAAAACTGATTCTGTAATGTTAATTCAAAACTAATCTTCTAAATCCGAATTTAAATCTATTTTTATGTTGAAAATAACTTTAAAACGTTATTACATTGTATACTGAATTTAAAATATAACAAAATAACATAATCTACTGTATATTTGATTAAAATAAATTTATTAAATTACAAAAGCAATTGTTAATAATGGACACTAAGTTTCAGAAAAATAAAAAATTTAGAAATGAATTTATTTACAAGCAAATTAAATATTATACGAGTCCCCAACTACCGAGAGACCTCATATTATTCTGTAAATTTAGTTTCTTAATATTTATTAATAAATAGTTATAAATGAAAGACATAAGTATTTAGTTTTCTCTATTTTTTATAAGAATTACAGACAAATTAATACTTTATTCATCACTGTATTATCATATTTTTTGGGTTGCAATTTGAAAAAATTGTAGATGTATAAATTCCCATTGCCGTCCGTCTGTCTGTCCTTCCCTAATCGCGAGAATAGACTTAGATAAAAGTCGAAAACAGACACGGAAAGCTTAGGGCGGGAGGCCCTGATTAACTATATATGAACTTACGATATGTGTATACTTATATTTGAAACGGAAATCACGTTATTTTAATTCAAACATTTTCCCCTGAAAGGAGTTAGATAGATGACTGACCGGCACGACTCTATTGCTAACAGAAAAAGTATGATGTACAG
>NW_019384750.1:131774-180674 GCF_000671375.1 Centruroides sculpturatus | reverse complement strand
GTGGGAGGATGTCAGAACAACGGTCTTAGAATGGCATCCAAACCAGGTTGAGGCTTGGGGATTTCTACAATTGCAATGCTATTAATTACTTACGAAAAATCGTGAAGAAGAGAGAAAAGCAATCGACATTAGACAGATTCTTTAACCCTTTCAAACAGAAAAAAACATTACTAATTAAAACGCAACACTGTGTATGTATGTAGCTATATTATTACATATAAATAAACGTAGTAAGAAGGTATATATTTTTTATTTTTTAAGGTCTCCAGAACGAATTAATTAAATTCCCATTAAAACCTACGGTAAATCGATAATCGGTTAACGAACAATTCGGATAGCGAACAAAATCTTGGAACGGATTATGTTCGTTAACCGATCACCCACTGTATATTAAAAAAAAAACACTCAGATAAAACACGATTATCCTTTATATCGCAGAAGAAAACCTGATGATGGAGGCTTTACAGCGAAAATCGGACTTCATGAAATCGATAATAGATGAATAGTGCCTTACTGTTCTCTGTTAACTAAAATATTTAATGCTCGCGTAAATTTAAAATTTTGTAACTCTATCAAGTCTATCAAATATGGTATAGAGCGTAGGAAAGCTACGCTGGACACAAATGTTACTCAGGAAAAACTCCACAGGAAAAAATTATATTCAATGTTTACACTGTAAATTTTGGTTTATTATTTCAAATGTTCAATATGGAAATTGTCTAAACTTCCGAGTCGATAGGTCAAAGTTTACGGGGTTCCCCATAGAGCTGTTTTACCTCTACGGCTTAAGTTTATGCTTGTGAGGTTAAAATTGCATCGAAACGAATAATTTTCATTCAAAATGTTATCCAGAATAACAAAAGCTCAAATTTATGCAAATTAAAACTTTTTATAAGCGGTACTCCCAATATTTTTGTTTGTATTAATATTATTTACATTTCACTTATCTTCATGAAGCGCCAAGCTTATCTTTACCAAAGAAAAACACCTAAGAAAAAATTTGACTGTCATCCAAATTGTCATAATTTTTCACTTCGCGCAATATTTTACATCTCAGATGTTTTTCTTGCATTTCATTTACATTTACTTTTTTATAAATTGCAGAGAAAAGAAATTAATGTTACGTAACATTACAATGTTACCTTTGTTTATTTAATAATGAAAAAAATTAATATTTTTAATAAAGCAACAAGAACTTTTTTGAGCTTAAATTAAAAATTAATTTTTCTCGATGGATAGCAAAAATTCTGAAAATAGTTTATGGCCATTCCTGAAAAGTGCAATCCGAGACATTCAGAAGAAGAATAACGCTCACTTGAAATTTGAAGAGTTATATCAATACGCATATTTAATGGTCAGAAATGATTACGGAAAAGAATTGTACAAAAATATAAAAGATGCCATCACTAACCGTTTAGTATATGAAGTACGCAAAGAAATTCTTCATTCTCTTCGAAACAACTTTTTGTCAACTCTCATCGAATCATGGAATGATTTTCGAGTAGAAATGGTCATGATTCGAGATATTTTTATGTATTTAGACCGAGCGTACGTGGATAGAAACAAACTGGAAAGCGTGTATAATGTAGGATTGATTCTTTTCCGTGAAGAGATTATAAAACACGAAGGTATATCTAACAATCTTCGTAGCATTCTTCTTCAAATGATCATGACCGAAAGAAAAGGAAAAACTATCGATAGAAGTAGTCTTAAAAATGTTTGCAGTATGCTTGTTTCTTTAGGAATAAATTCTAATGTTTTATACGAAGAAGAATTTGAAAATGCATTTTTGGAACAGTCTAAGCAGTTTTATCGAGAGGAGAGTTGCAAATTTTTATCGGAAAACGATGTAAAATCTTATGTAGAAAAGGTTCAATCGAGATTTCAAGAAGAATTGGATAGGGCAAGAGAATGTCTAACCGAAACAAGCGAAAAACGCATTTTAGAAGTTTTAGAAGATGAATTAATTAGAAAAAATATTACATCTGTACTAGAAATGAAAAATTCGGATATAATCAATGCACTAAAATTTCATAAAATAAATGATTTGGCTTCAATGTATCAGTTAGTTTGCAAAACCGAAGATTGTCTAATGATAATGGCAGAATATATTAGTTCTTATGTGAGAAACGTTGGACATTCCTTAATAGAAGACACAGTAAAGGGAAAATCTGATTTCTTAATTTCTGTACAAGAATTAATAAACTTGTTAGAAAAAGTTGATCATTTGCTGTTGACATCATTCAATTCAGATAAATATCTACATAAAATTATAGCTAGCGACTTCGAATATATTTTAAATTTAAATTCCAAGTGTGCAGAGTACCTGTCGCTATTTTTAGACTATAAATTAAAGAATAAACATAAAGATGTTGCCGAACAGGAAACAGAATATTTAATTAATAAAACTCTAGTGCTTTTACGTTATTTACAAGATAAAGATATATTTCTAGGATACTACAGACATCATTTAGCCAAACGACTTTTACTCAAGAAAAAAGTATCGAATGATTACGAAGAAAAAATTATTTCAAAGCTAAAATCAGAATGCGGAAACTATTACACTTTTCAATTAGAGCGAATGATAAAAGACATAGCGGTTTCCGATATCATTACGGAAGAGTTCAAGACTCAAACGGATAACTTAAATTCGATGGATTTTAATATGAAGATTTTGTCTCCTGGAACTTGGCCAACGTCAATGATTACCACGATCTGTAATTTACCCAAACAACCCGAACAAATCTTTGAATCTTTTAAGAAATTTTACCTTAAAGAGCATCGCTGCCAAAAATTAATTCTGCAAAGTCATTTAGGTTGGGCCGATTTAAGTTCCAAGTTCTATGGAGTGGTTTTAAATGACGCCGATACCAAGAATGACGATTCAAAGTTTATATCAGATTCTATGATAAAAAATAATTTTAGGAAATATTTTCTTCAGGTTTCTACATATCAAATGTACATTTTAGTGTTATTTAATACAAAAAAGACCATATCGTTTCAAGAAATGTTGGCAGAAACAAACATAGCAGAAAAGGATCTAGAAAAAGCGTTGCAGCCATTAATTTCGGGTACTCCGTCGCAGAATATCTTAAACAAAAATCCTGAAAGTCTACCAATACAGCAAGCTGATAATTTCATTGTAAACGAATCATTTTATTCCGAATCGTATCGAGTGAAAATACAATCATTTGCAAAGAAGGACAAAATCGATGATGATAAAGCGAGTCAGGATACAATAAACGATGACAGGAAGTGCGAAATAGAAGCGGCAATAGTAAGAATTATGAAATCTGCAAAGGAACTGCAACACAAAGAACTTATTTGTAAAATCAAAGAACATTTAAAAAACAGATTCAATCCTAGCATCAAATTAATTAAAATACGAATCGAAAATCTAATCGAAAGAGAATATTTGGCTAGAAAATATGACGACAAAAACGTTTACGTTTATATTCAGTAGAGTCACATTCCCTCTTCAATAAAAAAATCAATTAAATTTCACTTAATATTATTTTAGAAAACTAGTAATAAAATTTACATTTGTAAAATTTTCAACTCATAATTTTAACAACTTTAAAAATAAAAGTGATACTTTTCATTTTCCCTGGAAAAGGAAGAGTCTTCTTACCCTTTTCCGTGCCCATCATGAATTCGCCTAGGTCACAATGTCCCCTCTAAAGACCTACGAGAGACACAAGTCCGGGTCAATTCATCTACAAGAATTTCTGAAGTTGCGTTTACTTTTTAATTATTTTAACTCGATAGACAGCGATACGATCATCCAGTCATGTAACAGAGCGTTGGCGAATGCAGAGTTAATAGCTTTATCAATATGTTGTAACCTGTAGGCCTAAATAACTTTTAAACGTTAAAATCAGCAGAACTTTTTCTTTAGCGAACGGTAGTGAACGGTGCTAGTAGTTAATGAGAAGCTTTCAGAATGGCATCACATGTTTCGGTGAAGCGCATTCTTTGGTGAGACAGAATATTTACATAAACCGTTATAATAGCAAACTGATAAAACAGATAATAACAATTAGGCTATAAGCCAGGTCATTCCAATAAAAAACGTTATCACAATAATCAGAATATATTTAAATTAAATAATCAAATATATAATACCGATTACTCTTAATACATTAACCGTTTTTTTAAACTCGCATTCAATACTGCATATAATAGGTCAGTGGCGCGTTATAGCTTCATGGGCGCCCAGGCAAATTTGAATTAGGAGGCCCATATCCTCTACAGTGTTGACTTAAGACATTTTTCTTTGGGAAAATTTTTGGGTGAAAATATTTTCTTATAAAAGATTGGTTTGTGGTGTGGGCCCCAGGCAATTGCCCTTTTTGCCCATAGAATAACGCGCCAGTGCAATAGGCCTATTGTTTGCTGTTGTCGAAGATTCTGCTTGTCACTACTATGAAATTAAAGTACAGTACAGTAATACCTCGACTTACGCTACCCCGACTTACGCGAACCCGGAGTTACGCGATTTTCAAATCTCGTCGATTCGTCTTTTGTTTGAGCGCCACGCAACCCTTGATTACTCACTCCCCCCACACTATTGTTCAGCTTACATGTTCGGATGTGTCGCGCGGAATCCACACATAGCTACAATTTATTTTGTGTTATTTATTTCTGTGTTTGTTATATCTACGGAGACTTGAGAGACTCTACTATGTCATCCAAACGAAGTAGAACTAATTCTTCTGCATCAAACAAGAAAAGAAAAACTTTATCTTTGGAATGTAAATTTAACATTGTGTATGTTCGTAAAGTCGAACGAGTTAAGCGAGAATGAAGTCATCGTTATTCCTATTTCGTTAGACTTTTCGAACGATTCGTTACTAACGCGTTTAACTCGTTTGACTTTACGAACGTACCCATTATTAAAGACTTCGATACAAAAATGAAAATTTATGAATTGGCAAAGAAGTTTGATCTACCGGAATTGTCGGTCAGAACAATTATAAAAGGCAAAGAAAAAATTCTCGAAGCTGTGAAAAATGCTCAATCTTTAAATTCAAGCATCATTCGTAAACGTCACAGTATTATCGCTGAGATGGAAACAATGTTAAAATTATGGCGTAATAATCAAGTAAATGTGAAAAATTGTAAAATAATATAGGCCTAATTTGTTATACATATGTATTATCTAAGATTTTATTAAACATTTTTTTCTAAATTATTGTTTTCTTTAGTCTCCGGCCCCAATTAAAAATTATTTGTATGTATTTATATGCGAAATTATACCCCGACTTATGCGGTTACCGCTCGGTCCCACCTATCGCGTAAGTTCGGGGTATTACTATACTGTACTGTTTTCAACATGACAACGATTTTGCCCATACTGAGCCGAGTGTTCAGCAGTTTTTGGACAAAGACAGTATGACCCCATGCTTCATCCTCCCTTTTCAACCCTCTCGCCCGGCGCGACTTGTTTTTGTTTCCCAAGATAAAAAAAAGTCTTCAAAGAGAAGTTTCTGATGTGAAAGAGGTAGAAAAAAAAAAAAACGGCAGAAGCACTAAAAGGCATCAAAATTGATGAATTCAAAAACTGTTTTGAGCAGCGAAAAAACGTCTCGTTAAGTGCTTTGCATCGCTCTCCGTTTTATGCAATGCACTCATTGTGATTACAACTTGAATAAGTAAAAATAAATACACTTCTTTTATAAATAAATTCCGATTTTTTGGGTCTCCCTCTTCAAAAAGGGTTAAGTTTTTGGACTATTTTTGGGATCAAAAAAAGATGATCCTTTCTGGGTCTTCCTTTACACTGCATTCCACAGCATAAAGGAAGAAACAAAGCAAAATGAAAAGATTTGTCCTCGAAGATAAACTTGAAATTGTGTCGTTTTAACAACTGGTTAGTTAAATAGAATATAAACTTGAAAAGAAAGATTGTTCTTTGAATAGAGAATTTACAGCACATTCATATATTAATAATATTTCATTAAAAACAGTAAAATAATATTACTTTCTGTGAATATAATATCACTAATTCGTCTATACAACAAGGAAACATATCTAACTTAAAGGCATACTACAGAAGAAAACGTATACAAGAATTTTAAATCTAGATTATAGTCAAAGACGAACTGATTTCGCTTGTATTGCTAAAAGAATTTCTCTACTAGACGCATTACGTCTTGCAATATTGTAGGTTCGAGTCTGAGAAGACACTAAGAATTGTTTAAAAAGGGGCCATTTTTTTAAGAAAAAATCACTAATTTTTAAACAATTCTCATAGACATAAATTCATATAGACACCTGAAAATGAAGTTGTGCCTGTTGATAAGGAGATCATAAATAACACTCCAGAAGATATGTCAATAGAAAAGTTTAAAAACTGATTGGTAATTTACAAGGAAATTACAGTGTATGCTATGATGATATCATCTGAAATATGCCAAATTGTTGCTGAATTATCTGATGAAATTAAAGAAAATCAACATGAAGATAGTATAGATCTTTCGACAAATGCGAGATGCGAGAAACTCTGCGAATACTTTGAGGCTTCTCTGCATGGCGTCGCGCGCTCAAGGCCATGCAGAGAAGCATAAAATTAAAACCTTGGAAAACGAAAAGCTATTTTATACCATAAAATGAATTATTTTAAATGAAATATATGAATAAAAACGCTATGAAATGAATAAAAATAATAAAATTAATTATTTTTCAAGTGTTATTTAATTTAATTAACAGATATTAAGTTATTTGTTATTATTTTTGAAATATCCCACTTTATGTAAATTTCGAATAACATGAATTTTCTCGCCTGTAGTTTTTAAAAGGTCGACCAGATGTTTTAGAGAGGGGAAAAATGCTATTTCTTCTTAAAGGTGTGGCATTTCACTGGCTATTCGAAACTAACTTGATTTGGGGTAGACTTTTTCTTTCAAGGACAACAAGTTATTATTTAAAGAAACTGAAGATATTTGATGTCAAGAGGAAATTAGTAGTTTCTATTAATAATATTTTTACATATTCAGCAGCTAATTAAATCTCATTTGTCTAAAACCGACTTTAAAAGTATTAAAAGAGATTATCGTTGAAGTAAATTAAAAATTTGAAAATTGATCTTAAAATTTAGCCTATTCTAAAATGCATTTACAAACTGTTTATGTACAATTATAAATAAATTATAATGGATAAATAAATCAACATATACTGTACAGTTAGATGAATTAAATTTTAGACAGTGAAAAGATGTGGGCATGTGCATTTCCTTTGTAGTGGGATATGTATAGCAAGATAAAGGAATTACTATAACATTAATTATAGCTTTTATAGTGATAACATGACGATTTACTATATAATTTGTTATCATTATCACTCACTATAACTATTTTGCAACTTTCAACAATTTTAAGTTGTAGAACTTCGTACAAAACAAACGGAAAATACCCACAACTTTTCACTATAAAATTTAACGTATCTTACTGTACACACACATATGTGCATAGGCCTAACAATATACACACATAAATGCACATATGAACTTATTCACATTTCAAATTATGTTAGAAGAAAAACGTACAGTATATAGATCTATTTACATTCACTGACATTTTTACAATTAGCTGCTTAATTAAAAATTTGATTGAGTAAAATCCCTTTTTAAAAAATATGTTCATAAGTTATTTTGAATAAATAATCAGTTAAGCTTTTACAATAAATTATACTATAATGTTATCTATGAGAAAAAAGGAAGAAAAAGTATATTATAGAATTATTTTAAATCAAATATATAAAATATAATAAATAAAAATAAACATTATTTAAATATCCCTGCTATATTTTTTATAATAAAGACAATTTTATTATTTATAAGTTATCATATTAAACATACCAATATAAAGGATATTACAATAAAATTGCTATTAAGTAAGTACGGCTTAAATATTAATTTCTATGAGAAATCATCTCGAAACGTGCGAAAATTTGATATAAACTTATAAAATGCTTTATTCAATTCAAGGAAATATAAAATTTATATTTATAATTTAGAGCATGTCTTGAAGAGAGACTTTTCTTTATTATCTGAACGAATAATTATTCAGAATATTTCAAGGAAGACAACTGATTTTCGTATTCGACGCTGTTCTTTAAGGCTGTCCTGTCCATCAGTCCTTCAAACGAAGTCGAGGACATTGCACTAGACTCAATGAACTTGAAAGGATGACTACTTTGGAATTCTCAAGGTAAGCAACTGAATTGTGTTCGATAGTACTAGGTGTAACAGAGGTCGTCATTCGCATCTCGAATTATTCCTCACCATATAAATATAAGCGAGCAACTCATTCTCAACAGACAGTCTTCGCAGATCAATCTCGATAACTTCTTCACTTAGTAAATATGAAAGTAAGTTTATCATTTAGATAAAAATAATTTATTATTTTACTTTTATAAAATATAGACTAATATTTATTTTAAAAACTATGCTTTCGTATTTCAGTTTTTTATTGTCATTGCCTTGGTAGCAGCGACTCAGGCTGTACCTATTCCTTACGGACTTATTTCAACAGGAACTAGTCTACAATATAGAAATCAAGATGTAAGACATTTAATATAAGACATTTAAAATACTTCTGAAACGATTAACAAACAGTTTATAATTTTTAACTTAAATATTGTAGCCTATCGGCAATTACAACTTTGGATATAATGAAGGTCACGCTACAGGAGGCACCTTCAGAAGAGAAGCAGGTGATATTGCAGGAAATAAAGTCGGTTCTTACGGATTAGTAGATGCCGACGGAAGAAGAAGAGTAGTCAACTACGTGGCTGACGGAGCTGGTTTCCGTGCCAACATCCAAACCAACGAACCTGGAGTGGATCCTGCCAAGGACCCCGCTGCCGTTGCGGTTAACAAAGGCTTATTAGCTGCTCCAGCACTGAGTTATGCTGCTCCGGCATTAGGTTATGCTGCTCCATTAGCGACTACTGCACTTGGTTATGCCCCAGCTCTGGGTTATGCAGCTGCACCATACTACGGTGCTTATCTTTGGTAATAATTGAAGAATGTATTATAGTTTACATGGGATAAATAAAAGTTTTGTTTAAAAAATTTAATTTAGAATTTGTTAATTGTATCCAATTGTTAGTTAAAGACACAGATCGTTCATTTAATGCGGAACATTGCATTATAATTTTAATAGTATTTATGATTTATAAAGCAATTTCATATAAAATATTATTCGATGATATTTATTTTGTAGTTATTAACAATCTCTATGAAAATGCTCTAGTTGATTATTTTATGATTAAAAGAGAAATTATTATGTATTATTATTATATATCAATTAGACGAAAATACTTCCCTAGATCCATTTCAAAGAATTAATTTTGCATATTACAAAGAATACAAAGGTTAATAATGACGAAAAAGCCTGCATATTCTAATTTATCTATTTCTGTAGATAAGTTTAGTCTATAAATGTAAATAATAGTGAGATTTGCTGTCTATTATTGATATACTTACTCTATTGTCTTTTTATATCTCTGTTAACTTTTAGTTTTATACATTCCGTAGCCTACACATACAGGCTAGGGTGTGTATAAAACTAAAATTCCGAAAGATGTAAAAATGAAAAATTTCTAGATTGATCCCTAACGCTATTTCATTCAAGAAATGCAGTACTTTCAGCTTTCAACTGAAATAAAATAACTTATTTCACTTAATAAAAATATTCTCTTTCTAAAATGGAACCGAATAAATCTATAAAATAATTAAAAATTATCGCAATCAAAAAGTTTTTCAGTTGACATATAAGTTAATTCTATGGTCAAATGTTAAAGTAAACTCGTGCAAATAACTAGTTTACGAGGACGTTAGAAAAAAATTTAAATTTATCGTGTAAACTTCTCAATCAATAAATTACCGTCTATACAGGTTTTCACGGGAATTAAGCAACGAAATACATGAATGATCTGCAAGTGGAGGTGTCACTCGGAAGGATTTCCTATGATAAACTGACCTACAGATGGCTGTTTTTTTTATTCTCTGGGGCCTTTTTATCAAGGCCTACAATGGCCGCGTAAATAAAAGTACTGAACTCTGATTAGTTAGTCGTGGGTTCACGCTTCGTCAATAGACTGCCACGTGGAGTTTTCCGGGTTTTCTTCACGTTAGTAACACGTAAATAGGGGCCAGTTTCCCATATGAGATCTCCGGGAAGCCATTGCCCTCTCTGCAGATCGTCTATATGTCACATAGGAATAAAACCATGTTGGCCATGCACACAATGGATAGGGAGGTCGCGAATAGGAGCCAAAATATCCGGGACTAACCACCCTCGAAAAATTCCTCCCAGGGACACAAAACTTCACAATTCGTAATTTATGCTTATATTAAAAGGTTTTAAATGTTAAAATAATTTAAAATTTTTTAATTGCAAAGAAAGAAAATAAACGAGTTATAACTATCTAAAAATCTGAATCAACTTTCTTCTTTGAAGGTCATTTTTTCTAATTTATATTTATTACAAAAAACCATGAAAGTAAATAAATTTATTATTCTTTACTCGCTAGCGTTTAATGTTATCTATTATCTTTACATTTTGAATATAATTTAAATAAAATAAAAATAATTAAATAAAATAAATAAATAAATAATTGATCGCATGTTTAAAAAAATCCTCAAAAAAGTCCGTAAACCAAATTAATATTGAATTATAATTCATATAATATTAAAAAGTATACAATATTGCTAGAATGTAATCAAGTTTTATACAATTGACATTCTCGGTAATCCGGCCTTTCAATTAATTATTTGGCATACTGTCCAATGTAACCGCCTACGTGCTCCATTTTCATGCAAATGTTAGTTATGTCACATGTCCTGTTTTCCTGTTTACTTGGTTTTATTTCTTTGAACAGTATTGCATATCAGAGTACCACATTGTTTGCCCACCTTCCTCCAAAAAAAGGAAAAAAAAAAGTACCAAAGGGAGACAGATCATATCATTCATTGCCTTTAGGCCCACACACTCTCAGTAATCAGGCGCTCTCGCTAATCTGGCACCTCTCTGCAAGGATTGACCGGATTAACGAGAATCTGAGTCTACTGGAAACTACTTTCCAAACATTTGAATCTAGAATCCTTTATTATACCTATATTTCATTTAATCATCGCTTTCTGTTTACGGATAATACAGTGCACATAAATAGAGCTAGAATAATTTATTTTGAGAAATAGATAAAAATCTTAGAATGTTCTTTTCAAAATAAAATGAAGAATAGTACGGAACAAGATTAAAACGGAAATCTGCTTAAACGGCAAATTTCCGTTTTAATAAAATTCTTCGAAACGAAACAATTTTCTGTTAAAAAATACCTGTTGAAAACGGAACCTGCCAAACCGGAGAAAATATTCGGTACCGGGCGACTCCGGTTTACACAGGTTTTACTGTATGACTTTTCAAAATTAGTTTACCTCCAATAAAAAGTAATGCTTATTCAATAGGAAATTATTTGGTCAGAAAAATTAATATTTATTTAATCTGTTTAAACATTTCTCAATCACTTTTATATTCCATATGAGGAAATATCCTATTATTCGCTAAAGAAGTTCTCTGTATAACGCTGTAAGATCCTTTTTTTATTTCTGCAATGCAGAAATGCCAAATGTCGAATTTTCGTGAATCTCAATCTTTATTAATTTTGCGAACAATCAATTTCAAAATTATTGTTCGCAAAATAAAATTATTTATTTAATTATTTTTATTAAAATTATTTATTTAATTATTTTTATTAAAATTATTTATTTAATTATTTTTATTAAATTCATTTATTTAAAATATTTTTCATGCTCTAGAATATTTGGTAAATTGATGAAATCTAATATTATCAATAATAAAACAAAATTTTTAAAGGTTTTTTTTTAAATGACAAAAGTAACGCGACGATCGCTTTATAAATTTCAAGGTAAAATGATCCAGTTTTAGTTAGTTATTTTGAGGTGTGGCAGAGGATATTCCGTTCAATTTAAAAAAAAAATGAGTAGTCGTTGACATTGCATCTGACGATTTCATTTTTTAAAAGATTCTGTCTACAAAATCAACTATATTCAAGTCTTCAAGGTAATCGACCTAATTGGGTTAGGTAGTACTGGGGAGTGGCGGAGGTCGTCATTCCCATCTTCATAAAAACAACCGATGATATTGCATCAGACATCTAGTATAAAAGAGACGAATACACTGCAGAAACTCATTCTCACAGCTTCTATTCAATCAACATGAAGGTAAGTTGTTAGTTAACTTCGAAAATTTTAAACTGTAATACTTAAACTTTAATAAACTAACAATGTATTTATCTCAGATCCTCATTGTCATTGCCTTGGTAGCAGCGACTCAGGCTGTACCTATTCCTTACGGACTTATTTCAACAGGAACTAGTCTACAATATAGAAATCAAGATGTAAGACATTTAATATAAGACATTTAAAATACTTCTGAAACGATTAACAAACAGTTTATAATTTTTAACTTAAATATTGTAGCCTATCGGCAATTACAACTTTGGATATAATGAAGGTCACGCTACAGGAGGCACCTTCAGAAGAGAAGCAGGTGATATTGCAGGAAATAAAGTCGGTTCTTACGGATTAGTAGATGCCGACGGAAGAAGAAGAGTAGTCAACTACGTGGCTGACGGAGCTGGTTTCCGTGCCAACATCCAAACCAACGAACCTGGAGTGGATCCTGCCAAGGACCCCGCTGCCGTTGCGGTTAACAAAGGCTTATTAGCTGCTCCAGCACTGAGTTATGCTGCTCCGGCATTAGGTTATGCTGCTCCATTAGCGACTACTGCACTTGGTTATGCCCCAGCTCTGGGTTATGCAGCTGCACCATACTACGGTGCTTATCTTTGGTAATAATTGAAGAATGTATTATAGTTTGATTTGGTAAATAAAGGTTTGGCGCATTCGATTCCAGTGTTTTCGCATGACAAAAAAGCTAATTAAGCCAATTATTTACGTACTACACGAATAGATAATGGAAACAAACAAACACAAATATAAAACCAAAAACAAAATTCTGCTTCTATTCTAAGTGATAGTACCGGTACTAAAATTTGAAAATTCTGTTGCAATCTGTAAATAATGAAATTTAACAGGTTAATTTTTTATTTCTATTTATGATGAAGAAAAAACTGAAACATTAAAAAACCGGAATTTCTGGTATTTGCAAAGTTTTCCTATGCAATTGCAATTCTAACTTTTTGCAATATTGGAAAAAGTTAGAATTGTCCAGTAGAATTGTAGACATAAGACAGTGAATATTTTTGCAGTAATAAAACTTAATACAAAACGTATTCAAAGACCAAAGGTATTTATTCTCCTCGTTTCATCCATGAATTCTCTTTACTGGGATTTAGAGTCGAAAAGTATAATAATTGAAAAGTATTCTTTGATAGAGTATAATAAATCTTTAATTATCAAATTCTTTGAAATAGATGATAAATTTTCAGAATTAATAAGATGTGAAAAATATTCAAAAACAATGGCTACTTCTATAATATTTTCATCTCACCAAATTGCTCACAACAGTATTACATTATTCAAACTCTATTATATGTTTTGGCACATAAGCCCTCATCAAATGAATAGAAATACGACAAATACTTTGACTACAAAAAATGGCATTTCGTTGTTTTTGTACAAATTAAAGCATACATTTCGTATGAAGCTTCCATAAGTGACTAACTTAATGCAGAAATTCAACAGGTGTTTTTATATATAAGCTTAATATATACCAGTGTTCCGCAAGCTTTTTCTATTCGCGGCATACTCATGACTAGACATGTCTCAACATGGCACACCAAAATGTTATTCCCCTCAAAAGCGTATGATATGATACTATTAATAGAATTACGTAATGCCACTAACTATTATTATTATTATTATTAAACAAACATCAACACCCGTGAGCAAATTTATTTTACATTTAATTTCTTAAAATACATAAAAATGCGTGGCTTGTAATAAAGAATAAACGAGCATCATCTTATTTCTTAAGTGCTGCGGCACTTATGAGATAACACTTGAAATACAAGCATAAGAAGCACAGCAACTGTGATAAAAATATATAAATAAAGCTTGAAATTAATAAAATATGTAAAAGTTCACATCACACCTTACACTTTGTGACGGCACACCAGTGGCCGCGGCACACCGGTTATGAAACTATATATATAGTTTCATAATACAGTATATGGCTGAAAAAGTAAAATACAAGTTTTCTCTTTAATATATATACACGCCAAATCTCAAGTTATTTTTACTAAACAATAAGTAATTATTATTTATTAAATCAATAAGGGCTGTGACATAGCGATAATATTGGCAATATTCTCGCTGCGTCACCGTCTGAAGTAATGCAAAGCTCAGTATATAAATTTATTTTATTTTATTTTCCCAAATACGGGGCTGTCCATGAATGACATCCACACTAGAAGGGACAGAAGGGTTGACAAGTCGAACAAGGAGGAAAGGAGGGGAAATAAAAATTTCAAGAAAAATGAAATAAAATTTATATTGCATTTTATTATATTTATTTTAAATTTCTTGTATGTTTCGTTTCTAATTATGGTATCTATCATCTATAAAGTGATAAGGGTTTTAAGGAGGATTGAGTTCAGTTGGATGTCCGGAAAAGAAAGAAAATTTACTGAAACTTGGACAAACTGACAAGAAGAGAGAGAGAGAAAGAAATAAAAATTTCAAGAAAAATGCGGAGGGAATTTATGGACATCTTCGAATAATAAAATTTTATTGCTTAATAACTCAAATTTTATTTTTAAAAAATTAGACAAAAAAAAAAAAATGACTGCATTTTCGTGATAAACAAATAATACAACGTGCTCCATCTTTCGACTTTTCTTCTGGCCAATTTCCTGTTGTTAGGCGCTTCTAGCGAAGAGTATTTTTGTGCTGTGTTCCCGGATTTAATGGCGGAATGTCTCTGCGAACTTGTACTGTGCTGTTCTCTGACTGTATATTTCCAAGGTAAATAAACCTTATGTTTTGTTTACGCCGTGTCTAGTTTCGTTCAAGAACCTCATGACGTAGTGTTACAACACTTGTCCACCATTAGACGAATGGATAAAAACCATCGAACGCTAATACAGTAGTTGGTCATGGGTTCAGGCCACGTGGAGTTTTCTAGGTTTTTCTTTGCGGGTCTGACACCTAAATAGGGGTCAGCTTCCCATAGAAAGTTCTCCAGCGAAACACGCCTTGTCAGATCGTCCAAGTGTTGCGTTGCCTTAGTCCATCGATCCAATCCGTCTTCATTCCAATGATCTTAATATTTGTTTATTCATTGTCTTGAATCAAACGTCAGCCAAAATTGTCGGATTATTTCTCAGACTACACTAAAATTAATTTTTTATTAATTAAATATCCAAATTTGTCCTTTAAAAAGGCGTTACGCAGCGTTATTGTGTAAATATAAATCAGAAATTAATTTTGAACTTAATGAAATAACTTAGAAATCTGAGGGAAAGATCAACCCGGACCGAGGATTCAAGTCCTGCGCCGAACTGATAGTGCTGATAGCAGCTCCCAAAAATAATTCGAAACTTTAGGTCCATGACAACTCACATGTTATTGAATATTAAATAAAACTTTATTAGGCCAGATAACGACATATATAGCATCGTTACAGTTCTCCAAGCAATACCACGTGCGACTTTTTTAACTTCCTCCCCCGTGGACAATAACTGGGCCATTTTTTAGCAACTTCACTATGGGTTCAGCCAGACCCACAATGGGGCGGCCGAGTGGTGAGAATGGACCATCTCGAAAAATTCCTGGGTTTTTCGACTTGTCTGGATTCTATCCCGGATTCCCCAGAGCGGCGGGCTTGCACTTTAACATCCGGGCCTAACATTTTCATCCGGCCTAAGCTGGTGCATTGATTGTTTTACAATAAAGGTTATCATTTCATAAATCGATTGGTAACATTAAATGCTAAATACATTTTTCCTTTTTTAATAAAAAATTTCATCTTTGTAATTTAAATTGATTTTTCAGTTATTTTTTTGCTGAATTAATTTTTATTGTTTTGCTGATATTTTCATTATTGTTCATTATCATCATATCCAATATTGATACCTATGAAATGTCAACTCGATGCGAAACAACCAAAAATAAGATTAACTATTGTTGCTGTCTCTGCAACTGATATTTCACAGCCTGCCAAACTCGAAGACAAATCACTAACAATAATGATTTCGTCTTTCCCATTTGAATTGCAGCAACAACAGACATCTGAAGGAATCATTGATGAAAAGTAAAGTAATTTGATACGAGATCTAGATTCATCATTACCATCTTCGGTTTACAAAAAAAACCAATGTTTATCTTGATGCCAAAGGACTCTGAATTATGCTTTTAAGAAGATAGTTCTCTATCCAAAAGGAAGGAAAAACAGGCCAATTGCTTTTGTATCTTCAATAGAGCACTTCATTCAGCAACAAATCTTTAAAGAAGAGCCAATTGCAGATTTTTCAAATATCGATGATCAATTACCTACTCTAATAGTATTTCATTCGAAATCTGAGCATATTTTGATTAAAATCTATAACGCTCCAATAGAATCTTGTCATGTACTGTTGAACCAGACAGAACAGAAACAAAAGTTGAGGAAAAGGCTATTGTGAATAAAACGTCATTAAACGTGAAATTACAAATAATTACAAATCACTTCAGATACAAAAAGATAAATCTGATCTATCTCGCATCAAAAATCAATGCAATATAGACTACTACAGATACTCAATAAGAGTCATAAATTTACAAGAAAAATTAGTCATAAATCAAGCAAACTTAATCCATTTTACCACATTCTCCAAACACCAAAAATATCGATTTATGAAATATCGATTTATGATTCAAATAACAAATTTAAAAATTTGGCAATTCAGTATTCCGGAAGCCAACAGTTATCGATAAAATCGATGTTTAACATCAGTAAAAAAAGCAGACCCACAGAACGCTCAAAATCGCTTTAGATTTATTTGATGAAAATGAAGAAGATAAACAACCTTCACAAACCGAAACAGAGGTTCCTACAAAAGAATACAAACTTTCGAAAACCAAGATAATTGAAGTCAGACTTTTTATAACAGAGAAGGATTAGAAGAGAATGAATGAATCGAAGAAAGATGATTTAAAGAATCATGGTCAAATTTTACAAGAAAGAATAGAAGCGATATTTCTTGAGGAACATAGAAAAAACGACGATGATTTCTACACAAACGAAAATACAAATAATCATATTACTATGTCTACCGACTAGCTTAATAGATTAAGGTTAAATATTGTCAATTATATTAATTACAGTTTTTAAAATTGAAGTATACTGTTTATGTAGTAGTGGGTAACTGTCGACAGTGAACCATAGTCTATAAATATTAATAAGTGTATGATTTTAGAAATGTATTGAGTCTCGATGTATTGTATAAAATTCCGAAGCAACACAGATGGACACAGCAAAAAGTGCGGAAATGCCTTTTAGATGTCGAAGTAGAATGATGTATATTATACTTGATAGGTCTCTCTGTGTGATAACTTATAAAATAACTGGAATATAACAGTATATGAGAACTAAAATAATCATATTCATGTTATTTTGAATTATTTTATAGAATAAATGAAATAAGATTATATTTATACATCGTCATCTAATAATTTTTGTAATTAAAAGTACCGTTAATCACAATTATAAAGCTGGATAGAATATTATTAAATAGCATTTTTATGAATCATTTAAGCTTTACATAATGGGTAGAAATAAGCCAAGTGTGTATGTATACGATATCTGATCATCCCAAGATTTCAACAAAACAGAGATTAATATCAAAATTTAACGTAATCGTAATTGCTTGTGATAAATATATTAAAAATGTAAAAGATATATAATTTATTATATAATGGCGGAATGTCTCTGCGAACTTGTACTGTGCTGTTCTCTGACTGTATATTTCCAAGGTAAATAAACCTTATGTTTTGTTTACGCCGTGTCTNGATGAAATCCAATCCATTTTATCCAATAAATCATATTTTTTAATAAATATAACTTTTATAGTTTTATAGCATCCTCGAAAGAAGAGTATCCATATATCATCGTTAGGTGGCTCCGACAATAGCTTTATATATACATATAAATTATATACTGTCAATGATGTTAAGCAGTCATTAACGTTAGTAGCAGGTTTACAATATAACGTTAACCCACAATATAGTAGGGCAAGAACGTTATTGACTAAGTATTAACGTAAATTCTCATATCATTCGGATTACGTTGTGAATTCAGAGGATATTTACCGTACTGCACTACTTTCCCCAGGCATACCCATTACTGACTAACGCTATTTGACATTGTTGATAGTCAAGACTACATGACACTAATTTAATTTAAAAATTCTTTCTTTTCAAAATTTTTAATTATTTATTGTTGCAACTCAAACTAGCGTGGCATTCTGAACTGCATAGTTTATCAGAAGAGCGACACTTGCATTTGTTTGTTTGGCATTTTGTTTTGCAATAGCGCTGCTAATGTCCCTGTGTCCCTGAGACATTTAAGATGGTGCTGCCTCCCTCAAACTTATTTGCTTGCCGGCTTATGATCTTAACACGTCATTTAACACCAAGTTTTTCTAGAAAAGGGAAAATTGAGAATGTGAGTATTATTGTTTTAAAATATCGGTAGAAGTGCCTTTAATGAAGAAATCGTTTTTCAATTTTTACTGCCTTTTAGGTGATAGTTTTTCTAACTACTCTTGGGAAAACTTACAAAGGTTATAATAGTTGTTTTCAACATCCGTAACTACTAACAGTAAATTTCTTGGACAACCACGGGCTTGATCAATATCTGGTACAGGAACAGGAACATGCAGCTAAAGTTTACCGCGTGATTTTCAAAAGTTTCTATTCGCATAATATTAATCTATACATGTAGTACAGAGAATTCGTTGCACCCTCTACACCGTAGGCAAAGAGGATGCACGGGATTCTTTATGTTTCTCAACTGGTGGTCCGTGGAACTCTATGAGTCCATCGTGTTGTGGGAATTTTAGGGGTACGCGACACAAGAAACGTTGAGAACCACTACTGTAAAGGTTAAATCGAAATCGCATTCGGATGTGCGATTTAAAAAAATTGCTCCTTGAAATTGAAATTTGACGTAAAATCGAGAAATGCTAAATTTAAGTCTAAATTATATTAATTTTTAGGAAGGAAATATAAATCAAGACAACTAAAAATGAACGTAAATGGGGCAAACGTTAAATTGAGAAACTTTCAAATGGGATTACACTGTACATAGGCCTATATATATACTAGCTTGTTACACCTGGCTTTGCCCGGGTTTATAAAGTACCCGTAGCAGTAACTGTTACATCCGGGTTATAAATCATAAATTTTAAAAATTATGCGTTAAAACGACCAGTACCTACAAAAGACATGAGAGGTTTATAGAAAAATTACAGTAGAGCCTCGATTATCTGACCCCCGATTAACCGACACCTCGGTTAACCGACCGTCCTAGTCGGCAAATTTCAAATGTCCGCTAGTGATGTGGCGCTACAATATTTGGCTATGTCTTGGCTACTTTAATATTATTTTTACGTGTTTTAGCTGGCAACACTCATTCGATCATGAAAGGGAGCTAGTATTTAAACGAGACTTAATTTTCTAATTTTTAACGATACAATAGCGACGATTATTATTTTAAAAAATGTTTGTTAGGCTTAACATCGATTAAACTTCAACGCGAAGTAGGTTAACAGCAATATACTAATATACTAATTACATGGGATATAATAATATACTACACTAGTAATGGATTTTTTCATACTTTTCGGTTATCCGACTTTTCAATTATCCGACCAGCTCCAGTCCCCAATTGAGTCGGATAATCGAGGTTCTACTGTATTAGAATTAATTTAGTTTATTTGATTATGGCAACGTGACGCGAACGATCTGCCAAGAAGGACGATGCCTCTCGAGAGAGGCAGTCCCTATTTAGTGATAATTACTAACGTGAAGAAAACCCTGAAAACTCCACATGGCCAGCTCGTTGGCGATGCGAAAACTCACGACCAACTACCAGTTTTCAGTAGTTTTATCCACTTCGTATACCAGTTCGGTAGTTTTATTAAGTGCCCACAGGTCAGCCACCTTTCTTGAGCGAGAAGCAATATGGATTCCTTCCCGATAAAAGTACCGATGATATAGTTAATAAGGTTGTGAACGAAATCGAACGGATTCTAACAGGTAAAAAGTATTGTTGCGCCGTGAGCCTGGATATAAAGGGGGCATTTGACCATACCTGGTGGCCCCTAATCTTCCAATCACTAAGGGAGGCAGAATGCCCTGAAAATATCTATCACGCTGTAAAGGATTATCTGCATGATCGCAGCATCAACTACAATTTCAATGGGGGAAATATAAGTCGAGAGTTAAATAGAGGATGCCCTCAGGGCTCCAACTCCGGGCCATTGTTTTGGAACCTGGCCTACAATCAATTACTTAGACTTGATAAACATCCAGAAGTAACAGAATTTGCATACGCAGACGATACCATAGTTGTTTTTGGTGTCAATTCTAGGAGGGAAATTGAAACTACAGGCGAACAAGGTAAAATAATGAGAAAATGTGAACAGCTGAAGCTGTCATTTAATCCGAAGAAGACGAGAGCAATTGTCTTTTCTAAAGGACGAACACCAGATTTACATAAAAGAATACCAACATTGAAAATGGGGAGTGAGAATATAAAGATGGAAAAGCAACTAAAATACTTGGGCATAGTATTGGATAATAGACTAACTTGCTCCCTAATGCAATAAGAGACAGATGTACAAATATGTTCAATGCACTGGCAAGGGTGGCTAAGGCCACCTAGGGACTTGGCCACGAAGCTCTCAATGTAATATACAAGGAAGCATTTATCCCACGGTGCGGTTGCCTGCCACACAGCGGTCAGCAAAGAAAGCATTAAAAAGAAACTGTACAGTGCACAGAGGTGTGCCTTGCTTCGACTCACAAAGGTGTACCGCACAGCTTCTACTGAAGCTTTGGAGGTTGTGGCGGGAGTTCTCCCAATTGACTTAGTAATAAAAGAAAAGGCCACCCTTTACGATTGTAGAAGAGGTAACCAGATATCTATAGACGGAATGGTATTCTCAAACGCGGATTTGGACCTGAAGCCAACAGCAGCGATGCTGCCAAGTCCATATAACCGTAGATATATAATTATAGCTAATGAAAATGAAAAGTGAGACGTTGAACTAGTCACGGATAGTTCAAAGATTGAATGAAGAGTTGGGGTTGCCTTCATTGCAATAAGCGGTAATAACCAGATCCATGAATAAAAATTCAGGCTTGGGGATCGGTGTTCGGTGTTCCAGGCCGAACTACTGGCAATTGAGAAGGCAACCCAGTGGGTGGCCTCGACATGCAACTCTGATAAAATCATAATTAACACAGATAGCAAATCTGCGCTTAGTACCCTGCAGCAGTTTACTGATAGCAGCGCCATGGCTGCAAATATGAAAACCATAATAAAAGCTCATAAGCTTAACATTAAATTCAGATGGGTTAGAGCCCATATTGAAATAACTGGAAAGGAGAGAACGTACCAACTGGCCAAGGAAGCGGCCTATTTAACAGCCACTGAATATGACAAGCTTCCTATCTCTGGAATCAAAAACATTACACGGAACTCTACCCTCTCGGAGTGGCAAGAGAAATGGTCTAACTTAAGCAAAGGAAGACACACGCACTGGCTACTGCCAAGCGTAGAGGAACGTACAAAAGAACTCTGCTGGCTGCCTGTTAATTACTTGTCGAGTCAGTTGCTTACGGGTCATGGTAAATGTAATGCTTACTTACAACGAATTGGAAAGAAGAGAAATGTGGATTGTGAATGTGGTGAAGCAATTCAAGATATTAATCATTACTGTTAAAGTGTAGCAAACATGAGAAAGAAAGGATAGAAATCTCTACGTTACATCAAAAAAGGAATATTGAATCCAACTTGGACTTATATCTAATAATAAGGGATAAGATTCTCGTTAAAGACTTATACTCCTTCGTAAGAAGGATACTGATGTAAAGGCTGGGGACAACTTAACCCTAAAGCCTACTCTACCGGAAAGCCACAGGTTTATGTAAGACAAACAAGAGCGTTGTCATGAATTTATTATGTTTATAAATTATTTATGTTTGTTGTAATAGTTAAGATTGTTATTCTGTTAAGATAAAAATAAAAAATCGTCCTCCTTGTGATGTGATAGCGGGACAAGGATGACTCTGATCCCCAAATAGGGGAAATGATAATCATCAAATGAAAAAATAAAAAAGGCCGGCCACCTGTGGGCACTTAATAAAATTAAGAAAGTAGCATTCAGAAATGAAAAAAATTCGAGTCGTTAGTTGTGGAAAATTATATAGTTGAAAACTTATATAGTTTTCAACTCCATGCAGGTGAGTGCTATCTGCTACCATCGCAGTAATAATATAGCGTGTCTACTTAGTGCTATATCATTGTCGCAGTAATTAAGTGAATATAATATTTGTTATTTTTTAAATTATTTCTGTTTTTTATACGAATTATATTTAATTTATTATTTAAAAAATTTTTGCCAATAGATGGCGCTACATACAAAGTCAGCCAATCCAATGTAGACAGAAATTAATTAATATATAGAAAGGCAATTAATATTTTGGGGTGGGATTACGGCATTATCTAAGTTAGGAGTTTATTAACGTAAATGCCAAGTTTCGTAATAATTGGTCGAATGGCCTAGGAGTGTGTAGCGAGCAAACAAACATCTTCATTTATACATATATATAATATAGATCTAAAAACTTTTATCAATAGCTTACGGAAAGGTAAATTCCCTCCCCTTCTTCCTCTCCCCAGTACACCTCTGTCCACGAGCATATTTTAAAAAACTCAATATATGAGCCGTTGATTTTGAAAGTGGAGCAAGTTCATTTTGTGAAAAACTAGTTAAAGGTAATTTTTATTACAAATTAACATAAAATGTAGGTTTTTAATAAATATCTTTTAATAACAGTATAAATTTGTTACTAGTAATTTATATCGTCAACGATATTTACAATGAGTTGATTTTGAAAGTAAGGCAAGTCCACTGTAAATAAAAATATGGAGATTTGATGGATTTATTACACTATGTATGACCAATTTATCACGAATACTTTAAAAATATGCACCATCTAAACTAAGAAATATAATTACAGTACAGCGTCGATTATCCGAAAGAATTCCAGTCGGCAAATTTAAATTTTCGCCAGTGCTGTGGCGCTGCAATCTTTGGCTATGTCTTGGGCTACTCAAATATTTTACGTTTTCGATACTAAATTAACTTCTGAAGTATTATTTTTTATTGTTTTTATATTTTTCAATATATTTATTTTGTTCGTACAAAATAAAAAAATAATTTTTAACGATACAATAGTCTTCGTTAGGCTTAACATCGACGAAAATTCAACGCGAAGCGACACGCAACGGAGAAAAATGTCAAGATGGGATAAATTAATATATTTTTTCGTACATGATCGGTTATCCGAAACATCGATCTTCCGAACAACCCCAGTCCCCAATTGATTCGGATAATCGACGCTCTACTGTATATTCATGCATCTTATTACTAAATATTTTTTATTATTTTCTTCACTTTTTTTTCTATAAAATTAAATTTATTTTTTGTTTTATTGTAGCTTTTCGAAAAAAGTATGAAATGTTGAAATAAAATAAATAAGTAAATAAGTAAAATATTTAATTTTTTTGTTATAACTATATTCCATTCAAAGAAAAGCAACGTTTTCACCAAATCATTGCGTTTGAAAGTAAGGCAAGTCCGTTGGCGCATACCAAAACCACGATTTTTTTCACCTAACGCGGATAACCATTATTACATATTAAATTTACACGAAATAAAATCAAAAAAATATAAAATAAGTCAATTACTGCTTACGAATATTTTTAAACTCATTCGAATGCAAACCATTAAATATCTAGCAATAACATAAAATGGACTTGCCCCACTTTCAAAATCAACGGCTCATATAAGCAAAATAAAAGATGCTGTCTTTCGTAATTAAGAAAAATGTAGAATTATATTATTAATAATTTTAGAAAAGTTTTAGAATTAGTGGGATGTTACATACAATGTAATAAATATGTCAAAAGGAAAATTACTGTATTTCCTGATATATAAGAGTAGTTATAATTTAATAAAACGTATTTAAGAAAAAATCATATTTTTAGAAAAAGAATACTTTATAAAGAAAGCTCTCATTAAGATTGGCAATTTGATCATTTTAGCAACGGCTGTCGACATTTTTATATTAGAGAAAAATAATAAATTATTAATTAACAAAATTGATAATGATGTTATGTTTTGTCTGAATTCGCAAGGAAAACAAAATGGCAACGAAAATCTTGTTATTACTGTAGCATGGGCGTTTCTGAGTGAGTCAGGGAGTTTCCTTTGACAAAACCTATCCCGGTTTTGTCAGAGAAAGCTGTGGGATGATAGAAAGAAATGGAGATTTGTTCTCCTGACTAACATTTCACACTCACCTTCCAAACTTTACGATGAAGGTGTTAGACATATCTAATTTTAAATTACATTTTGTGATCTTATTTTGAACTCGGAGCCACTAGCGGGAAGTTAGAATGTTAACCGATGATATTTAAATCTTTAAATCGATGCATATGCCACATCGATATAAACGATAGCAGAGACAAATATCGAAAGTTGTGATTTGAAAGACACTTCATTTTGCTACTTTTTTTCTACTGAAACTGGATTAATCTCAATTAATGCACATATTCTTTTAAAATGTTATAATTTTTTAAAAGTTAAATATAAAGTGAGGACGTTCATTTCACCCATACTCGATTTTTGAAAATCAGAAGACCCCAAAATTGTTTTGTAGACATACCATGGTTATTAACAAAATGTGGAAACTAATGCTAAGTTAGTAATTAGATTAATTATTTAGTATGCTATAGGAAAATAAAGGAAATGAATATATTAAGTATGAAGGAAAGGAACGTGAGTATAGGCGATCGAAATGAAATTTTTAACATCCATTACATTGTTAAAGACGCAAAGTGATAGAGTGAAAAATGTGAAGAGAGCAGACTTGGAGTGAAACGTGTAGAGCAGGGGTCCCCAAACTGTGCCACAAATGAAGTAAAATATAATTATTTATATGGAAATATCATAGTTGTAGATAAATTTACACTTATTTTAATTTTTTATACATAGTAAGTATAAATGCCAGAAGTGGTCCAATCTTACTTTTCTTACATCTGACAATAATATAATTTTTAGGAAAATCAGCTAAATAAAAAATTCGGCGACTTTTTGCGACTTTGGATATCAGAGCGCTTTTTGTGTAAGTATCTACAATGAAGTTTCTAAGAAAAGCGATTACGAGCTTTTTGCAGCGATCGTGTTTTGTGTAAATAAATATATTGGTTGTCTTTATTTTTTGTGTATTCAGTGTGCTGTATTGAATAAAATGGTTATGCGGCCTGCGCTTGTCATTCTGTTACCTGGCCCGCTGTGAAAAAAGTTTGGTGACCCCTGGTGTAGAGGAATAAATAACAGTGGCTAGATTCGTTCATTCCCCGTCCTCAACAGATGACCAAACTACTTTGTTTGACCTTATGATAAGGATGAGGAATAAACGAATCCTCATCAAAATGTATAACCGAACCACGGGGAAGACCCGTTTTTAGGTTATACACTTTGTTGAAGAGCAAGAAAGAGATGGAGAGATCAGATCAAGAAAGATGTAATAGAAAGAGAAGAAGACTGGGATAGGTTTTGTCAGAGGAAGCCGTGGAATGATAGAAAGAAATGGAGACTTGTTCTCCTGACCCAGTAAAAGCATGATGGAACAGGCAAAAAGATGATGATGATGATGAATACATTAAATGATTTATTTCAAGCTGAGAACCATCAGTTTCATATATCAATATTATTTTAATTTTTTATAATGTTCAAAATCATGTATATTTTATTCTGATTGGTGTTTAAAACTTAGAACATCTTTGAATTTTGATTTAACACCGACAGCAGCAATTCTTTAGATCACTTAACTACATTGATTTTTATATAGTGATTTAAAAATAATTTATTCGAATCAATAGAAAAAAAAACTGATAATTGTAAATACTGTACATTTAAAAATGTCAGAAATTAAAAACAAAAATACATTTAATTTCTGATATAAAAATAATTATGTAAAGTAATATAAAAAAAGAACAAGAAAACAAAACATAAATGTATGAAATATATATTAAATAAGTTAGAAATATATTTAATATAAATATTTTATGCCTTTCTGTTTTCAATACAAACAGGATATTTGATTTAAATCAGAAGTTGAAAATATCTGTAACCGAAATACAGCAATATTTATATAAATGTGAGCAAATTATACCAACAGTTACTCTACAATATTGCAATATTCTAGTATTACAAGAGGTTCAAAATATTCGTACACTTTGAAGAATACATTAGTCTCAAATCATAGCTATTTTATAAATAAATCATTCTCCAATAATAGAAAAGATATAGGCTAATCATTGAAATTTTAAGATTTAATTAGATAATAAAATAATATTTAACATTTAACTTCATTAATTCCAAATTTTTAATCTCTGTACTTTAATTGAATTAATCATGACAACTTTTCGGAATTTATTTAGATTTATTTTACCTTGAAATTGAATAAATTTTAAAGATTTTATTTTACATTGTATTTTATGTATAACATTTTAAAAATAAGATATCTCTTTCAATAATTTTATAATTACTTTTGAGAATAAAAAAATACATTAATGATAATAAAATGTTCAGAATATTAAAATTAATGCATTTACAACTCACTTAAAAGATGCTAAAAGTAGGGAAACTGCGAAATGGATGCATCAACTGATAATTTATTACACACAAATTCCATTAATGCAGAGATATACAGAGCAAGAAAACATCGATCTCTTTTATTATTTTATAAAAATATTATAAGAAATCTCTCGATAATTTAAACTTTACATACTATTCTTGCACACATCATCAACGGTATATTTCCTCCGTTCTATGAGAAATCTAGGACTCGTATCCTGCATATATTGATAGTTTACACTAAATTATTACTAATTTTAACTATTGAGATAGCTTACTGTGTCAATCCACTAGTGGTATCACATTCGTGTTATTTAATTTAACCCTTTTATAAATATTTAAAAACATAAATCTGTTTCGATAAAGTATTATAAACATTAGTCAGGTCATTCATTTAATAGAAAATTATGCAAAACAAATATAAACTGATTTATAATTATTTTTATCGTATTATTATTTTTTAAGTAACGAGATTGAAAGTTGTTTATTAAAATACTTGGAAATTGCTCGAAAATTAAAATAAATACTGTAACAAAAGGAGGTGAAACTGATACTGATCTCCATTTTCAATTGAAACTGCTCATATCTGAACTTATGTAGAATTGTTTATTCATTTAACCTCTCTTCCAAGAGACGATAATGATCTTTTCTGTTTACACTAATTTTTGACCCTTTCGAATTTTCGTCATTCTTTAAATCTGTCAAAAAAGCGATCTGTTTATTATTTAATATTAATTACATCACAGATTTTTTCAATTTTTATTAGCTACAAATTGAGTAAAAGACCAAATCATTGATATCCTGTTATTTCTCACGAGACTAAAGATCAATTTGTCAATCAGACATTTCCCAGATGGCTGGGTCAAGACATCCCCAATCCAGGAAGTCCCCCTGAATATCCTGTCTCTGTTGACGGGATCGGAGTTCATTTTCCCAGAACGAACTAATCTATCTACTAGTTTGTGCTTCTTGATTAACTGTTGTTAATCTGTTTTGACCTACTGCACACCAAATGCGGGTAACACTTTCGAATTCAGAGTTGGACTAAGGTCGCATCATGAAGTTTTTCTCATTTGTTATATACCTTAGTGTGTCAGTAGTGATTGTTTTAAATTTGGTTCAAGTCGTTCTCACAGAAAAAAGGTAAGTTACTAGTTAAAATTTTAATTTCCTTCTATTCGGTGTTAGGTGTTTTCTTATTTTAACGCGATTAATTCTTTATATAAGTAACTATTAATATTAATTTAGATCTGTTAGCAGTCCTTGGGTTCTGTTGATGTCTTTAAATTCCTAAATTATATGTAGAACCTAGTTTAAAATTTTAAAGTATATTAAATAAAATACTTTCTTTCAAAACTATATTTATTTTAATTTATTACTTTCTATGTAAGAGAGAAAAACGCAAATTTCTTCTTAAAATAAGAAAAATACATTTTGAAAAAGCAGAATTTATCAATTGCATTTAAATATTTATTTTATTACATAAATATTAAAATCTTCAAATTATATGATGAAGTAAATTAGTAAATGTTAATGTAAACGTATTTCAGACTGGAATAAACTTAAAAATAAAAGAAATGTTTGTGATTAAAACGTATTTATCTATAATGTAATCACGTATAAAGCAAAAAACATTAATGCATTAATATTTATTTATTTAAATATTATCTGATTATTTAAATTATAACGTGGATATCATATTAATATGTAAAATAATTTAATAAAACAAACAAATTTTAATTATTATATTGAAGTCTGTCGAAGCTGCACTTTAATTTATATAATGCTACAGATTATAGTCTGAATGCTATATTTATATAGTTTATTTATTTTAAATAAACTATATAAATGCATAAAAAGACAAAGGATAAATCTAACTAGTTAAAAAAAAGGGAAATTTCTGATTTAAAAAATAAAAATAATTGGACTTCAGACGTTTAATAATTGTAATAATCTCATAAAAATATTTTAATATCCTTCTTCTGAAAATTTAAAATATCGTAATTTACGTACAGTATAAAACTTCATATACATCTTCGAATGCAATATTTTACTGCTAATATATTTTAAAACGTTGTTATACACAAAAATTATATAAAATGTCAATCGTTAATGTCACACAGAAGAAAAATAGCCATACCGACAACTTTTTTGACAGATTCAAAAACAAAACATTCTATCTTTTATTAATTATAATTGTTCTTGTAGTATGATAAGAAAAGTATCATACTACAAGAACAATTTTATCTGTATCAAAATTTAAAAAAAATATAAGAATATTCTGAAAAAGAAATAAACACTTTAAAGTTATTTCTATTATAGAAAGTATATAATAAAACTATCAACTATTATTGAATCTATAGCCTTAAACTAACATCGTCAATCGATGTTAGTTTAAGGCTATAGATTCAATAATATGAATACCTACATTTTTCAGTGATTATACATATATACGTGTGTTTTTCTTCATTAGAGGTTTCATTTTGACATCACCGAAAGCGCTAAAAACTGGAACTCTAGAACATTTGACCTTGACTCTATTTCAAATCCCAGATGGAGGCCTCATAACTATAAGGTTACTCAAAGCAGAATCGGATGATGTTTTATCCGAAGCAAAAGTATATGCTCAATCTTGTAAGAAAATTTCATTAAATGTTTACTTATACTTTAGCATTGAATAATATCTATCTTTGCTTCTTTTCTAAATAGCACACAGTACTTGGGTAGAACTAGCAATTCCATTGGTATCTGATACTAAAGCCAGGTTGCATGTTAAGGGTGTATTCAACTTAGCTGATGGCTATCAAATTAATTCTGTAAAAGAAGTTTATCTTACTCCAAATTCTTTAATAACATTTATACAGACTGATAAACCTATATACAAACCTGGACAAACAGGTAAGAAATAATTTGATTAAATGTTTGTAAACTAGCGTTATATTTTTATCCCAAAACTAATTCATTTAAAATGAATTCGTAACCACCCATTATAATAATTTCATTTAATTATTTTATTATTTATTTAATTTTGAGAATATTCTTTCAACCCATTACGTATTAAAATATTTCTATTTTGACAAGAGAAAATCCATTTGGAACGTATTTGTCGATACAGCAATCTTCCCGTGTTAAACTTTATCTAAAGCTCTGTGCCTAAATACTCCTGNCGATATAAAACATAATTTATAGCTATTGAAATTTTATACATATATTTCATTGACAAAAATTTTTAAATGACATATGTAAAGCGTATATAAAATTATAATGACAGGGATGGTCATGTCAATATGTACATCGAATTTTCTCACTATATATAGATTCTAAAAAGATATTTGTAAAGAAATATTTTTGAAAAGGTATTTAATATGAAATTATGATGAATTTTCATATTTTTTAATATAAAAATGGAATTTAATTAATACTTACGAAGAAAACTTAATTGAAAAACATTTTTGACATAACACTATCGATTATACAATTAAATTATATCATTATATAATGAGTTTTGTGTGATGAAACACGATAAATAGCGATAGAATATATTATATAATTATTTAAAATACTATTTAATAACTAAATACACCCTACGATAAGAATTTTTCAACAAAATCAAGATTAGTGCAGAAGCAAAGCAAAATGTTTTATGAATTACCTAAGCTGCGTGTTGTGCCATATTGCGATATGTGAATTTCAACGATTCATTTGTCTTATAATATTTAAAAATTTGAATACCGCGTATTAAAATATTTCACAAAATACAGAATGAAAAGAAAATTCAACTTGTTTCATTCCATGTTATAGGAATTACTGGCGTCATCAAGTGTTGTATTCAAATTTATTAAATTTAGAAATTGTTTTGTAAATATCAAATAATTGTTATTTTGATCCTGAAAATATCAAAGTTCACTATCGATTTTATATTACGTCTTTATAAATTTTTTCTAGCGAGAAAATTCTGTGGACATATTTGTAGATACGCATAAGTAATAATTCTCGTCGAAACATTTCTAATAATAATTCATAACTTTTAGTTTTTACGTAATTTATAACAAAGTTTTTATGAAAATTAAAACCTTTCCATCAAGTTATAAGGGTAAAATTTAGACGTTTTGAAAAAAAATATAATAATTTTTATGACAATTAACTCAACAACGATTGCAGTTCAGCCTGTAGATAATCACCATCAGTATCAATCATATCTCGCCATTTTTGCTGCAAACTTCCAAACCGGTGAGCATAGAATACTGGGGTTTCTCTGAAAAAGTCTCGAGCGTCGAGTATTATCATTAAACTGTATATTAGCAATATGGTTCTGCAATGTGCGAAACAGATGGTAGTCAGTTGGCGCATAGTCTGAGCTGTAAGTAGAGGATTTGATCCCGGGATCTGGGAAAAGGGATCCCGACTACTTTTCAGTCCCGAAATTTTCGGGATTAATTAAGTTTTCCTGATCCCGAGATTTTCGGGATTGACATCATCTTAAAAACATTGCAAAATAGACTGAATGAAGCGAAACGTTCAGTGCCAGTGCTCTTAACAGAATTGCTTGCCTATCGTTTTAATATAAAATACAAGAAGTTTTATTCCAAGCAAGCAGCACAAACTATCCTAGAGGGCTTGCGATGCTTGCTTGGAATAAAACTTCTTGTGGAGTTTTACGCTACCTACAAAATCCACATAGTGACAATTTGGCTGATGATGATGAAATAAAGCGTACTTTTTCAAGTCCGAGCAAAGTCCTGATAAAAACCAGATTGTTTCATTAATTGAGAGATTAAATGGTAAAAAAATGATGAAGAGGATAAACGAAATATGCAAGTCAAGCCTACAAATACAGAAAAAAGTGATTTGACGCTGAAAGAAACGCTTCAGCTGGAAATAGAAAACAGCATGAAAATGATGTATCCTGAAGCATTAAATGAAAATGATTTTTCCAAAATTATTAAGAAAGAAATGAACCTGTATGAGTCTTCAAATTCTACTCGGAGCTATAACCTAGAGCGGACTTATAAGTATTTACTAACGATTCTTCCAAGTTCCGTCGACCCTGAACGCGCTTTCACAGCAGCTGCATATATGTGTAACAAATTGAGAAGCAGACTTGGTGATGAGACACTGGATGCGTTGTTATTTCTCAGATCATATTTTCGCAATTCAAATTAGAATGTTCCTATTAGATTAGTTTTCTTTATATTTAAGAAAAATGTGACTGATTAATATTATTTTAAAATACTTTTTGCTAAGAAATTTACTTTACTACCTACTTAATAGGTTGTTACATAAAAGTCGTCTATTTAGTCGATGTTAAGAGAGATTTTTGTTAATTTTCAACGTTTATTTGCGTAGTTTGTTACATAAAGGTTTTTTCAATTTATGTAAATTTAAAGAGATCTAGGTAATGCTTGAAAAAGAATAACTTTAACATGAAGACTGAGTGATTTTAAGTCTAGTTAGTCTGACTCTAATACCCCGTTCGCACCGAGCATTTCGATCTAGATTGTGACTAAGATGTGGAGACTGTTCCGTAGTGCGAGCGCTCTCGACCGTTTCAATATCGACTGAAACGAGGTTCAATAGCGATCGACTGGAGAGAGTTCTCGAAACTAGATCCAGTCATAAAAGAGATCCCACAATCCCACGCGCGCGAGAAAATACAGGTTGGCTGCGGAACACGTGTCGGGCTATCGACAGAAAAATAAAAAAGACAACTGGAGAGACGACGACATCTGTCTATTATTATATGTATAACAAGAAAAAGTATTTATTTCTAACCAAAACTTCCATTTTGTTTGTTGGTGTTTGTGACTTACCGCGTAGTTACTTCAGCGAAGTCAGTTTTATGATCGCGTGTTATAGCCAGGTTCTTCTCGAGCGGACTGCCTGTGTGAACGTAGTATTAAGTCTGATTAGTTAGAGTGGTTAGATTAGCTAGATGTATACCGCAAAATACGTTGATTTTTGTCTAAATTTTGATTTGTTGATTAAAGAGCTGATTTCTATAAGATTTTCTTATTTTTTCTTATTTTTTTTTATTAACCCTCAATATCGAAATAATCCCGGGATCCCAGATTGATTAAGTATAATCCCGAAATCCCGGGATTAGAAATAAGGGCCGGGATCGAATCTTAGTTATGTAAGGTGCATGAAGCACAACCTTCCAGCCCAGACTGGCCGTCATTGGTTTTACGTGTTGGCGCACTGTCGTGGCGGTATCAGAATTTGTCAATTTTTGGACGAAGCGTTCAAATGATCCAGTTGTTCGTAGTACAGTTCTTTCGTGAGTGATATCGGTTGGAATGCAGCTCCATTACAATGATGCCAAACAAATACAGATCATCACCTTCTTCAGCACTATCGTTCCTTTGACATTTGCAACAGCTGGCTGACCTTTGTTCACCTATGAAAGTTTTAACAAACGAAGGCAAACAAAGATCGTCAGCCTTCGTTGCGTTGTGGCCACCTTTGAAGTGATAGAGCAACAGCACCGAATGTGTTGTTTCGAAAGTTTCATATTGTCAGACGTCACTGATGAATCTATTTCCAATGAAATATGTAATGAAAGGCCTTTTGGTTACTCTACTTATATACCCACATTATATATAATTTTTAAAATTACTTTTAATAAAAAAAATGAAATTATATCAATTTTTTTATCTTAACATAGTTTTAAATTTTATTTTAAAATTTTCATTTCATTTAGTTAGATTCCGAGTATTTCCTGTAGATGTATTTTTAAAACCAATAGACAGTAAGTCGGTAAGTCATTTTTTGTTTTAAAATATATTAATTTATGTGTAAACACTGTTGCATAATTTATTTAATATTAAAATATTGTTCATCATTTAAAGATAGGAGATATCTGGATTGAAAATCCTACTGGTATACGTGTTGCTCAATGGAAGAATGTATCTTTTACCAATGGTAAAAATGTATAAGATAAAATTTTACAAGAAAAAAACTAAAATTAAGCAATGTTTTTCTTATTCATTATGCAAATTTTATAGTTTTATTAAATATATTCCAGTTAGAAAAACATGATCTTATTTCATTTTATAATTTATTTTAATTTATGATAATCAGGTTTAGTTCAATTGGAACTTCCTCTTTCTGGAGAACCTTTATTAGGAGATTGGTTGATCCACTCAGAAATTTCAGGAAAATCTGGACAACAATCATTTAAAGTGGATAAATATGGTTAGTTTAATTTGCATATCCTGAATCTATTTTGTGAAAGAGGGGAAAAAAACAATTATTAGACTATTATTATTTATTTACATATTATATTTTTAATCAATAAAATTTTTTACTCATTTCTTTTTTATTTAGTACTGCCAAGATTTGAAGTAACTATTATACCACCTCCATTTATATTGGCTAATGCATCTACAATATTTTGGAAGATATGTGCAAGGTAATTACTACTTAATGCATAAATATATAAATCGAATTAATAAACATTTTGAAATATTTAAAGAATATTTTTTGCATAAAATTTAATGAAATACTAATTAGATATACCTACGGAAAGAGAGTAGATGGAATTTTAACTGTTCATATTACATATAAGAAATATGAATGGGAGAAGAGTAGCAAATACAGCAGGGAGTTACCTTTTATTGAAATTGAAGAACCAGTGAGTATGTAGTTAATTAGTAATTGTTATACCTTTATAAATTTATCTCTCTTATGTTGAACAATTCTATAAAATTCGAAATAGTCGTATTTAATTTTTATTGAAAATAAATTAGTTTTTAGAGATATGAGATTAACATTATTTTATTTATTAGTGCTGATTATAGTATTGAGTTGCGTGCAGCCTCCATCATGACTTTCGATAGCTCTTTGTGTATTCTATCTGAAGATAAAAGGTGTAACCATGCCAAATGGATAAAACTCTTGAACACTGGTCGTGGGTTCGCGTCTCACCAATATGGAGTTTTTCGGGTCTTCTTCACGTATCTAACACCTAAATGTGGGGAAGTTCCCCATAGAAAGTCCTCCCAAGAGGCAACCCCGTTTGAAAGATCGCCATTATGTTGCGATCTCTTCTTCATAAATCCTAGTCTTCTAAGATGGAAAAAAATTATAGTGTAACATTTTATTAAAGATGATTTCCAAAAATTTTAAGAAATTTCAACGAAGATTCCTAATTTTGATTTCGAGCACATCTCAATTATCGAATAAATATTAAACTGAAAGATTCTCAGAGAATTTTTACAAGACAAGAAAATAATTTTCTGAAAATTTTCGGAAATTACTCATAAAACTATTGCCTAATAAAGATTAATCAATAATTACGTTTATGAAAGAATTCCTTTATTCATAAAATTAATTAAATCGAGAAATCAACTTGATAATTTTTCTAGTAAATTATATACCAGAATTAATCGATTAACAGGACTGAAAACTAATATGTAGTCTTATTTCGAAATGAACATCTCTCTAATCAGTGTGCATGCAAAAATGATCAATATTAGGCCTAACCTCTTTTATATCACTGCACACTTGAACCTATAATTAAATTTCCGCAGCACATTTAAATTATAATGATTAAAAAAGAGTAAAAAAAAAGATTTTCATAATTTCGGTTTATTATAATTGAACGTTTAATTAGATATCTGATCTAAGAAAATCATTAAGTCTTAATTTGTATTTAAAAGTGGCANTAAATTTATTTTTTGTTTTATTGTAGCTTTTCGAAAAAAGTATGAAATGTTGAAATAAAATAAATAAGTAAATAAGTAAAATATTTAATTTTTTTGTTATAACTATATTCCATTCAAAGAAAAGCAACGTTTTCACCAAATCATTGCGTTTGAAAGTAAGGCAAGTCCGTTGGCGCATACCAAAACCACGATTTTTTTCACCTAACGCGGATAACCATTATTACATATTAAATTTACACGAAATAAAATCAAAAAAATATAAAATAAGTCAATTACTGCTTACGAATATTTTTAAACTCATTCGAATGCAAACCATTAAATATCTAGCAATAACATAAAATGGACTTGCCCCACTTTCAAAATCAACGGCTCATATAAGCAAAATAAAAGATGCTGTCTTTCGTAATTAAGAAAAATGTAGAATTATATTATTAATAATTTTAGAAAAGTTTTAGAATTAGTGGGATGTTACATACAATGTAATAAATATGTCAAAAGGAAAATTACTGTATTTCCTGATATATAAGAGTAGTTATAATTTAATAAAACGTATTTAAGAAAAAATCATATTTTTAGAAAAAGAATACTTTATAAAGAAAGCTCTCATTAAGATTGGCAATTTGATCATTTTAGCAACGGCTGTCGACATTTTTATATTAGAGAAAAATAATAAATTATTAATTAACAAAATTGATAATGATGTTATGTTTTGTCTGAATTCGCAAGGAAAACAAAATGGCAACGAAAATCTTGTTATTACTGTAGCATGGGCGTTTCTGAGTGAGTCAGGGAGTTTCCTTTGACAAAACCTATCCCGGTTTTGTCAGAGAAAGCTGTGGGATGATAGAAAGAAATGGAGATTTGTTCTCCTGACTAACATTTCACACTCACCTTCCAAACTTTACGATGAAGGTGTTAGACATATCTAATTTTAAATTACATTTTGTGATCTTATTTTGAACTCGGAGCCACTAGCGGGAAGTTAGAATGTTAACCGATGATATTTAAATCTTTAAATCGATGCATATGCCACATCGATATAAACGATAGCAGAGACAAATATCGAAAGTTGTGATTTGAAAGACACTTCATTTTGCTACTTTTTTTCTACTGAAACTGGATTAATCTCAATTAATGCACATATTCTTTTAAAATGTTATAATTTTTTAAAAGTTAAATATAAAGTGAGGACGTTCATTTCACCCATACTCGATTTTTGAAAATCAGAAGACCCCAAAATTGTTTTGTAGACATACCATGGTTATTAACAAAATGTGGAAACTAATGCTAAGTTAGTAATTAGATTAATTATTTAGTATGCTATAGGAAAATAAAGGAAATGAATATATTAAGTATGAAGGAAAGGAACGTGAGTATAGGCGATCGAAATGAAATTTTTAACATCCATTACATTGTTAAAGACGCAAAGTGATAGAGTGAAAAATGTGAAGAGAGCAGACTTGGAGTGAAACGTGTAGAGCAGGGGTCCCCAAACTGTGCCACAAATGAAGTAAAATATAATTATTTATATGGAAATATCATAGTTGTAGATAAATTTACACTTATTTTAATTTTTTATACATAGTAAGTATAAATGCCAGAAGTGGTCCAATCTTACTTTTCTTACATCTGACAATAATATAATTTTTAGGAAAATCAGCTAAATAAAAAATTCGGCGACTTTTTGCGACTTTGGATATCAGAGCGCTTTTTGTGTAAGTATCTACAATGAAGTTTCTAAGAAAAGCGATTACGAGCTTTTTGCAGCGATCGTGTTTTGTGTAAATAAATATATTGGTTGTCTTTATTTTTTGTGTATTCAGTGTGCTGTATTGAATAAAATGGTTATGCGGCCTGCGCTTGTCATTCTGTTACCTGGCCCGCTGTGAAAAAAGTTTGGTGACCCCTGGTGTAGAGGAATAAATAACAGTGGCTAGATTCGTTCATTCCCCGTCCTCAACAGATGACCAAACTACTTTGTTTGACCTTATGATAAGGATGAGGAATAAACGAATCCTCATCAAAATGTATAACCGAACCACGGGGAAGACCCGTTTTTAGGTTATACACTTTGTTGAAGAGCAAGAAAGAGATGGAGAGATCAGATCAAGAAAGATGTAATAGAAAGAGAAGAAGACTGGGATAGGTTTTGTCAGAGGAAGAGAGGAAGCCGTGGAATGATAGAAAGAAATGGAGACTTGTTCTCCTGACCCAGTAAAAGCATGATGGAACAGGCAAAAAGATGATGATGATGATGAATACATTAAATGATTTATTTCAAGCTGAGAACCATCAGTTTCATATATCAATATTATTTTAATTTTTTATAATGTTCAAAATCATGTATATTTTATTCTGATTGGTGTTTAAAACTTAGAACATCTTTGAATTTTGATTTAACACCGACAGCAGCAATTCTTTAGATCACTTAACTACATTGATTTTTATATAGTGATTTAAAAATAATTTATTCGAATCAATAGAAAAAAAACTGATAATTGTAAATACTGTACATTTAAAAATGTCAGAAATTAAAAACAAAAATACATTTAATTTCTGATATAAAAATAATTATGTAAAGTAATATAAAAAAAGAACAAGAAAACAAAACATAAATGTATGAAATATATATTAAATAAGTTAGAAATATATTTAATATAAATATTTTATGCCTTTCTGTTTTCAATACAAACAGGATATTTGATTTAAATCAGAAGTTGAAAATATCTGTAACCGAAATACAGCAATATTTATATAAATGTGAGCAAATTATACCAACAGTTACTCTACAATATTGCAATATTCTAGTATTACAAGAGGTTCAAAATATTCGTACACTTTGAAGAATACATTAGTCTCAAATCATAGCTATTTTATAAATAAATCATTCTCCAATAATAGAAAAGATATAGGCTAATCATTGAAATTTTAAGATTTAATTAGATAATAAAATAATATTTAACATTTAACTTCATTAATTCCAAATTTTTAATCTCTGTACTTTAATTGAATTAATCATGACAACTTTTCGGAATTTATTTAGATTTATTTTACCTTGAAATTGAATAAATTTTAAAGATTTTATTTTACATTGTATTTTATGTATAACATTTTAAAAATAAGATATCTCTTTCAATAATTTTATAATTACTTTTGAGAATAAAAAAATACATTAATGATAATAAAATGTTCAGAATATTAAAATTAATGCATTTACAACTCACTTAAAAGATGCTAAAAGTAGGGAAACTGCGAAATGGATGCATCAACTGATAATTTATTACACACAAATTCCATTAATGCAGAGATATACAGAGCAAGAAAACATCGATCTCTTTTATTATTTTATAAAAATATTATAAGAAATCTCTCGATAATTTAAACTTTACATACTATTCTTGCACACATCATCAACGGTATATTTCCTCCGTTCTATGAGAAATCTAGGACTCGTATCCTGCATATATTGATAGTTTACACTAAATTATTACTAATTTTAACTATTGAGATAGCTTACTGTGTCAATCCACTAGTGGTATCACATTCGTGTTATTTAATTTAACCCTTTTGTAAATATTTAAAAACATAAATCTGTTTCGATAAAGTATTATAAACATTAGTCAGGTCATTCATTTAATAGAAAATTATGCAAAACAAATATAAACTGATTTATAATTATTTTTATCGTATTATTATTTTTTAAGTAACGAGATTGAAAGTTGTTTATTAAAATACTTGGAAATTGCTCGAAAATTAAAATAAATACTGTAACAAAAGGAGGTGAAACTGATACTGATCTCCATTTTCAATTGAAACTGCTCATATCTGAACTTATGTAGAATTGTTTATTCATTTAACCTCTCTTCCAAGAGACGATAATGATCTTTTCTGTTTACACTAATTTTTGACCCTTTCGAATTTTCGTCATTCTTTAAATCTGTCAAAAAAGCGATCTGTTTATTATTTAATATTAATTACATCACAGATTTTTTCAATTTTTATTAGCTACAAATTGAGTAAAAGACCAAATCATTGATATCCTGTTATTTCTCACGAGACTAAAGATCAATTTGTCAATCAGACATTTCCCAGATGGCTGGGTCAAGACATCCCCAATCCAGGAAGTCCCCCTGAATATCCTGTCTCTGTTGACGGGATCGGAGTTCATTTTCCCAGAACGAACTAATCTATCTACTAGTTTGTGCTTCTTGATTAACTGTTGTTAATCTGTTTTGACCTACTGCACACCAAATGCGGGTAACACTTTCGAATTCAGAGTTGGACTAAGGTCGCATCATGAAGTTTTTCTCATTTGTTATATACCTTAGTGTGTCAGTAGTGATTGTTTTAAATTTGGTTCAAGTCGTTCTCACAGAAAAAAGGTAAGTTACTAGTTAAAATTTTAATTTCCTTCTATTCGGTGTTAGGTGTTTTCTTATTTTAACGCGATTAATTCTTTATATAAGTAACTATTAATATTAATTTAGATCTGTTAGCAGTCCTTGGGTTCTGTTGATGTCTTTAAATTCCTAAATTATATGTAGAACCTAGTTTAAAATTTTAAAGTATATTAAATAANTACAAATTTCTAATTCAAGATAAACTTATTATTTTAATATTTACAATTTACAATTAAAGATTCATAGGAACTAACTATGAATCTTTGATTGTAAATTGATAGTATTTTAAACTTTATTTTGATATAATTCTTAAATTCTTACATTTTCTATGATTAGATATCATAGAAAATGCTACTAGCATCTCGGAAGTTACGCATAATCCACTCGAAATTGTGTTTTTAGAAGCTAAACTAGGAATGAATTATTACAAACCGGGTCTTCCTTACCATGGAACTGTAAGAATTTTAAAATTCACGTTTACAACATTTATTCAATTGATTTTGGTTTATTTCATGACAAATCTTCTTGCTTCTTAGGTAAAAGTTACAACTCCGAATGACATTCCAGTTTCTCACGAACCTATTCAAATTTGTTGCAAAGGTGTTTGCAAGACTTTTATATCAGATAAAAATGGACTTATTCATTTTAGCATTCCTCCTCAACCGTTTTCTTACAATTCTGAGGTTATGTTAGAAGTAAGTAAATTCATTGATGATATTTATTTTGTCAATTAATTACGCAAACGTCTAAAGCTATTTATTTTCAGGCGAAAGCAATTAATTATCGGGATGAACCGTATGAAACTTGGGGCATGAAGATTTATCAACCACACACTACTATGATTTTACTTCCTTGGTATTCTCCTTCCAACAGTTTTATACAGATACAACCCTCGAAAGTCAAATTTTCGTGCGAAAAACTCGAACACGTTAAAATTAAATATACCACGACTGATAAATCCAGAATAAAATTCTATCATCAGGTTTGTAAATATAATTAGGACATTTAAAATATATGTAAGAAAATAATGTATACAAAATTAATGTTATCATTTTTAGATTATAGCTCGGGGATTAATAGTTCAACAAGGCTCTCATTGGAGGACTTTCAATCCTGCAGAAGATAAAAGCCAAGAGATTGATGATACTTATATCATTGATGAAAACACAAGATTGAGAAATTGGATATCTAACGAGACAAATACATCTTACGTTGGCGAATTTTTGTTGAATTTCGACTCTAGATCTTTCATGTCTCCAACTTCTAGACTTCTAATATTTTACGTACGACCTGATGGCGAAACAGTAGCCGATTCCCAACACTTTGAATTACACAGTTGCCTTAATAATAAAGTGAAGTTAAAGTTTCGTCAAGGGCAACAATATCCAGGGACGGAAGCTACCTTGCATCTGGAAGCGAGTTCATTTTCGTTTTGTGGAATAACATTCGTTGATAAAAGTATAAACTTAATAAGCTCGGATAATAGAATGACAGTCGAAAATGTAAGTTCCATTGTTGTTATTATTATTATTACATAAAACATAACGTGCTTATCTCTATGTAAACAACTTCATATCGGTATGAATTTTAGGTATTTAAACATTTGAATAAGTTTGATTCACATGAAAAATTTCTTCCACAACACGAAAATAACGAATATTGTGATAAAAAGAAACGTAAGGTATAATAATTACGTATTATTGATTTAAATTGCTAATTAGATTAATTTCCTTTTTTGTTATTTAGTTATTAAGAAACCTTCAACACCTATAAATCAAAATGTACCATTGGACGAAGATCTACGTAGGAAAAAAAGATCGCTTACTCCTTATAAATATTCATCAACTTATGCAGATGCAATGACTGCATTTGAGGTGAGATTGCACCATAAATTTATATCATATTCATAAATAATACGCCCATGTTCATAAATGCCGTAAATGTGAATAACTGAAAGGTGATCGATTATTATACAAATAATTTAGCAGTATAAAAGTAGGCCCTAAGTGAAATTAATTGATACCGGTAATTAAAATAAAACTTGTAAACTGCGAAATTTTTGAATTTTAAAAGAAGAATACTGTACAGTGGAACCTCGGTATACGACCTCAATCCGTTCCTGGTGTTTGGACTTATACCGAATAGGACGTATACCAAACAAACCTTTCCCGTAAGAAGTAATGTAAAAATGATTAATCCGTTCTCATGTAAAAAAAAATGCTGGCTTTAAACACCTCGCTTTCCTGGCTAGTTCCTGCTCATTTTTCATGAGATCAGCATGTATCTTTTTAGCTTTCTCGCAAATAATTGCTTCTGATACGCTGTCGCCAGCACACTATTTTTCAGTTATTCAAAGCAAAAGCAATTTCTCAACATGATCTAATATCTTCGATATCTGTTTAGAAATTGATTTAACCCCTTAAATCGTATTCTAAAGCAGACGTATACCGAGGTACCACTGTATATAAAAAAGCATTTTTCAATAGGATGCAAGAATGGTAGTCCTGTCGGATTTAACATTGGAGACAAGACCATGTGTATATATGCACTTTGAAGATTCTCCCCATGATAGAACTTTCTTTCCGTGTAGGTAATATATTAATACCTAATTATTATATTTATGTAATTCCAATAAATTATATATTTGTCATATTTTATAGTTTTAAGAAAGAGTGGAACAGGAAATTCTCTTCCTTCGGCTATTCCTTTAGAAATGGTTATTGACAACATTGTTGCTTCTCCTCCAAGTTCTACACCGAAATCTGCATCAATAATTAGAAGTTATTTTCCGGAAACATGGTTGTGGCAACTTCAGCCAGTTGGGTAAGAATATTTCATTTCATATAAATTATGAAAACTTGCGTAAAATATAACATTTTATATGACTAAAATACATATTTATATTTTGTTTATAGAGAAATTGGAGAAGTGATATTTAGCCATAAATTACCGGATGCAATTACAGAATGGACGGGAAATGCCATATGTATTAATAAGCAGCGTGGTCTGGGCATATCTGACACTACATCTATAATAACTTTTCAACCTTTCTTCGTCTCCATAATTCTTCCTTATTCCGTAATCCGCGGAGAAAAAGTACCGATAGTTACAACGATTTTTAATTATTTATCCGATTGTCTACCCGTAAGCAATTTCATTTTATTAATTTATTTAGTGGAATTTAATAGTGATATTAGTTATATTTATGGTAAATATTTAAAAAACTTTATTTCGTTTAAGGTTAAATTATCATTAGAAGCAACAGATCAATTCAAAATTATTGGCAGTAATACTCACAAAACTTGTGTATGTGGAGATACTAGTAAAACTCATCGCTTTATGATTCAACCGAAAATTCTGGGTAATATAACTATCACTGTTTACGGATATTCATTAGATGATGATGCTATCTGCGATAATCAACCCACAGCAAGATTAAGAGCACGCGACGCTGCTACTCGGAAATTATTAGTTGAGGTAATATTTATAAATTTACGATGAAATAGCGGTATGTTTATATTGTGTGTGAATTTCTGTAAGCAAGCATTACTTATGAACTGTAGATTTTAGAATATTACTCCATACTATAAAAAAATGAAACTGATTATAATGTACTAAACATGCATAGCCTACATTAATAGAATTGTTCATAAGAGAGAAGAAACCACTTTCGAAACTAAACAGAAATTTAAATTTTTTTAAATATTTCTTAAATTTAATTATGCCAACGGCATTTCTTAATTATTATTTCAATTTGGAGGGATTCAATCATTACGTAAACATCGAAGGGATGAAAGAAATGTCTACTGTTGCTCATATGAGAGAGGTCATAATTAATGCTTTACATAGGATAATTTTTGAACTCCTTTAAACACATCCAAGTTTTTTATTTTTCTTAATATTTATGAATATCTATCTATAAATTTATTAAAAACACGTAAAATAGTTAATTTTTTGTACGCATGAGAAAGACACTCGGGGACATACGTCTGTCTTAATCATCAAACATTCCTATTATCATTTTGAAGAATAGACCTTATGTTAATCTCTTTAAGCTTTAGCTATAGCAACTAACTCTTTTAATAGATAAATTAACTGTATATAAATATTCTTTCAACTTTGCTCTTACATTAAAATAACTATATATTTCTGTGCTAGAGACAAAAAATTACGTTTATATCTAATTTTATTTAATAACATATTTTACAATAAATCAGAAATATTTTCTGTTAGATGTAACCCCATTCATACGTTTCGAATTTGATTTAAAAATAATTCTAAAACAGAAGCTACTTTGAATTTTCGTTAACCCAATTAAAAACAAATCTTGTACTTGATTAAAAAATTTCAAATTTTAATTTATATTATTGTATTCGATTTTTATCTCATGCTTCTACTGTAAATTTTGTCGCAAGGCAAGCTTAAATATTAAATAATTTAAGAGTATAGCGGATTATTTAGACATAATTTTATCAAACTTTTATATTTTATGGGATCAAACCTTTTATAAACAAGAGAGAGGTGTTCCAATGGACTCTCAAATTTCTCAGACCTAGGCAAAACAGTAGCTAAATGATAGATTTAGATTTACTGAAACAGTAGCTTATAAGTCTTTGGAAGTTTCATTTCTCCTCGTAATTTCGATAGTCGACTAGGTACAAAAACTATACGACGTAGATTCGAGCCGTTGCAATTTTATAGTTTTCTTTTCTTTTTATTTTTTTAAATGTGTAACAAAATTATTTTACCGTATCATTAGCATTATTATTATTACTATTACTATTGTTATTCCTCACGTTTAAAGCTTATAAAACAAGAGATTAAAAATTGTGACATCTTTTCCTGTTTAGCGAAAACGAAGTCTTTGTACAGTACATTTAACTTTTGTATATCGTTAAATAAAATTTCTATTTCTTCATATTAATTTTCAGATATGGTGATATTGTTATATTTAACATGTAACAAACACGAGCGCACGAGGAAATTGTCCGTAACATTAACAATTAAAAAAAACCGCTGTGACCATGCTACCCTATCTTCATTTCCTAACATTTGGACAATGAGCTGTTTGTGTTAAGGGTTACACGCTCGCCAAGTTTCGTTCGATTCGGAGACCCTAATGTCTGGCCGTTTCCTTGTAAGTGTAGTGATAACGTAAAGTTAATACGAAGATACGTATACAACTTATTATATGAGCAACAGACATTCTGACGAATATTAACCACTTTACTAGTATAAAGCTTAAAATCAACCAAATTAGCAAGTGTATAGTAAATTACCTAGATTTAAAATTCTTAAAATTACAAGGTAGATACACATTGTGATTTGAAGTTTAGTAGATATATGATACCAAGGTTTTTTACAGGCATAGATGCATATATCACTGGCATTCACATAAATTAGCTACCGCCCATTTGACATGACCCAAATGAAATAAGAATTTAATGAAATTAGATATACAGCTGCTGTCCACAGTTTTTCAAACAAAGCCTTTGAGGGATAATCTCACGTTTTTATAATACACCTGGAAGGATTTATCGTTACTGGTAAATACGAGGCATCAATTATTGATCCATATAAAGATAAAACAAACATGAAACTTCTGTCAGATAAAAGCAGAACGAAGGATATGGATATAGCTGGAGTATACATGATTAAACTTAGTAAAAACCTTAAGAATTCGTAAAACATTGTCTTTATCACCCAGTCTTTAAGCAGGGGAGTAAAAAAGAACATTATATCTTTAATAATAAAAATAATTTTGCAAATACTGTACTAGAACAATGAGCTTTAAACGAGACGTTATGGCAGCACGTATTGAAATGCTCCTATTGTTATTACTGAAATGAGGGAAACACTCCGTTGGAGCAATTATTAGAGCAGATATTTATTCATATATTATCTAAACATGTTAATATGATTTAATGCAAGACATGCACTCGAATTTGATAAAATTTAGGCCGTATTGTTGGACACAAAAACCTTTCCTTTTGCCACACGTATAATCGATAAATTTTGTTTCTTTGTACGGTACATATACATGCCCATCGTTGTTTACTTCATTACTATTGTGACTATTTTTACACAGTTTTAATAAGTGCTTATTATACGAACTGATATTACAAATTCTGTTTTATAAAAGTTATTTCTTTATTGTAATAAACAGAAAGAGGACAGATGAACATAATATTACATAATTTAAAGGAGAATCGAAACAACGCATACAATTGTTTATATGGAGGAATAAAAAATGATGGCAATTTTACTTATGTAATATTTGAATACGTCACTTCAAGATAAAATATTATATTAAATACTTTTATTTACATCAGTTATATGATATTTGGCTAAAAATTCAGATAAAGTTAAAAATAATATTTTTTTTAACATGGCAATTATTCATATATAAAAATTTTTAATCTTATTTTATCTGTTACCTTAATATTTGATATTTCAGTTTTATAAGTTATTATTCTGATTTATAAATCTTTAAATTTCAGCCGGAAGGTTTTTATAAAGAGAAAGTAGAAACGATATTTTTTTGCCCCAAAGGTAAGTAATAAATAAATAAATAAAATCTTAATTAGACTGAGTATATTTTTTGGTTTTTTTTTTGAAAAATTAAAACTATTTAATAGATGCAAACATGATTGTGTTTAGCCTTATAAAACGATGCTTACTGTTTCATGTTGATTAATTAACCTTATTTATTATGTAAACGGTTGGTTGATCCACTTCTAGTGCTCTCGAATCTGACTCATAAGTCAGCATTCCAGCTTCTGACATTATTGAATGTTGCTCACTGTGGCGAATACTCTATTTTGCATGTGTTTTTCTCATGTAGTCTATTGGAAACTGCATAATAAATTTTGTTTTAAAACAGGGATGGCCATACTTGATACAGACTTGTCACAATAGGAATCTATATCGCTTATCAAAAATCAGCGATATAGGTTTCTCTATTGGAACGGTATTTTATATTAGGCCTATACAGTATTAATTTAACTATGGTTTAAAATATACTTAAGTAACATCACTATTCTATAGTGGACATCGCCGTTATGTTAGGTTGAGAATGCGCACGTTTTGAGTAGTATGTAAGAAAGGTTATCTTAATATTTTATAATGTTAACGTTTTAAAAAATTTATCTTAACTGAATTTTAAATAGTGTAAGTTCAAATCATTTAGGTAAGGAATAAAAAAAGAACCAAGAGTTAAATAGTAAAATAGTGTGATGTGTGAGAGATAAGGAAAAAGAATCGATACCTAAATCATATATCACTATTTAATTTAATATTTTACTGAAGTATGAATAATTTTGCTCCCCTTTATGGCTTGCGCTCTAGGCGGGTGCCTAGTCTGCCTAAACGGTAGCATCGGCCCTGTGTGTATGTAAGTGGTGTGTATCAGATTTATAAAAACGTTATAGTAAAAACATAAGTAAAACGTTTTACATACACAATGTTTAACGTTTACTATAACTTTTTTTTTATCAATTATGTTGATGTAGTCCGTGTCTAGGCTATTTGGGGTGGAGTACAAATTTACGCAAAATTTTACGTGGAAGTCGCGTCTCAGTAACTCCTACGTAAAACAATATAATATTGTAGTACTGTGTATCTATTGTTTATTAACTCAAATAGAATAATTTTAACTATTTATTAAATCAAAATTTTTTTATCGAAATAAGAAATACTTCGATTAAAAAATAAGATCTAGTGTATTTATTGTAAAATTTGTAAAGAGCTTAAATATTTGATTTTAAATCACAAAATGAAAATTTACTTACAACACGCACAAACACACGTATTGTTAAAATACCTCAATAATGTATTAGGCTACAGTGTGAATTTCAGTCTCGTATATCCAGTACTCGATTTACGAGTGTTCGATATACGAAAATTCGAAACTGCATTATTTTATTCTTCGATCTGTTTAATGAGATCGAAATATTCGATCTCATTAAACAGACATTAATGGACAGTTTCATTTCATATACTGTAGAGAGCGTAATTCGTGAAACTATTATTTATTCCTTTTCCTTCAATACAAAAGAGACAGTGGCGGATTTACCATTAGGCCCGAGCCTAGGGACGAAAAAATCCAAAACAATAACAACAGCAATAAAATAATGAAAGAGTGATTTTATGTAAAAACTAGCAGACCCCGCCACGCCTTGTTGTGGCTCAAAATGTATCTATTATAAATGTATAACACTTCCCCCGTGGGGGAAAATTTTTCGAAAAATTTTTTCTTAGTGTACATTCTCTTGACGTACCATATTAAAACGCAATCAAAAGCGCAAAAACCCGCATCTAAAATAGTATAATAGAAGCCAAGTTTTTCACAGTAAGCCTTAATCTTGTCCTTCTCCCCCGCGGGGAAAATATCGAAAAATCCCTTCTTAGTATACATTGTGTTGACGTACTCTATTAAAATGCAATCAAAAACGCAAAAAAACCGCATCTAAAATAGTATAATAGAAGTGAAATTCTTCACAGTAAGCCTTAATCCTGTCCCTCTCCCCCTGGGGGAAATATCGAAAAATCCCTTCTTATTGTACATTCTGTTGACGTACTCTATTAAAACGCAATCAAAAACGCAAAAACCCGCATCTAAAATAGTATAATAGAAGTGAAGTTCTTCATAGTAAGCCTTAAATCCTGTCCCTCTCCCCCCGGGGGAATATCGAAAAATCCATTCTTTGTGTACATTCTGTTGACGTACTCTATTAAAACGCAATCAAAAACGCAAAAAATCGCATCTAAAATAGTATAATAGAAGTGAAATTCTTCACAGTAAGCCTTAATCCTGTCCCTCTCCCCCCGGGGGGAATATCGAAAAATCCCTTCTTAGTGTACATTCT
>NW_019384750.1:99722-131448 GCF_000671375.1 Centruroides sculpturatus | reverse complement strand
AACGAAAATGAAAATTTGCTTGATAATTCAACTACGCTTGTTGGAGAACAATAAAAACACTACACTCAACAAGCCACCAATAAAACTCAACTGCCTAACCTATAACCAAAGTCTCCTTTTAATTTGTTTTTTAAAAAAAGCGCTTGACAAACTTGCCCCGCATGCCGAAGTTGCCCCGGTCTCTCCTAAATAGAAGCAGAGTTCTTTACGGTAAGCCTTACGGGGAAGGCTTATCGTAAAGAACTGTCCATCCCCCATGTTTAACGGAATAATATACAGCCTATGTCCATCCTGAAGTTCCATTGTAAATATTGGTGAAAAAATTTTTGAAATTGGATGAGTAGTTTTGGAGATTACCCGCTACATCCAAACTAACATACAAACATTACCTCTTTATTATATTAGTATAGATAATTCATAAAGGAATTAGTGCAAATTAAAAACTTAAATAGGGACAAAATAAAACATATCAGTTAAGTAGTATTAATATAGGCCTATAGGCTATATTTAACAAAGTAGCAGTATTAATGACGGTTTTTCAAGAGCCTTTGCACTTGCGATATTTAAAAATCTAAAAATACAATTATTGCATAATTAAAATAGAAAATAGAATCATTCAGTGCATAAGAGTAATCTGTGGTTGTCAATTTATCTACTTTTCAGCTATATGTAACAGAACTTAATGCTATCTAGTTCATAAAAAACTCTACTTTAGGATATTTCGAAATATACTTTATTTAAAAAATAATGTAACAGATTTTGTTCTTTTTTCAGTTTGATAATTTTACTGAATTATCAGACAATATTCTGTAGTTTTTAAGTATAGAGCTGATGTTCATTAGTCTATTATGTTATGGACTAAGTGATTTAATAGGAGCTTAATAACGAATTTAATGTAATAAATATACCTATATTAATATTAATCATATAATATGAGCGAGTTTTTCTTAAAATACTTTGAAATAATTTACAAAAATAGATAATTCTTAATGAAATNGCAGATCCCGCCACGCCTTGTTGTGGCTCAAAATGTATCTATTATAGGCCTAAATGTATCTATTATAGGCCTAAATGTATAACACTTCCCCCGCGGGGGGAATATAGAAAAATCCCTTCTTAGTGTACATTCTGTTGACGTACCCTATTAAAACGCAAAAACCCGCATCTAAAATAGTATAATAGAAGCCAAGTTTTTCACAGTAAGCCTTAAGCCTGTCCCTCTCCCCCGCGGGGAATATCGAAAAATCCCTTCTTAGTATACATTCTGTTGACATACTCTATTAAAACGCAATCAAAAATGCAAAAACCCGCATCTAAAATAGTATAATAGAAGCCAAGTTTTTCACAGTAAGCCTTAAGCCTGTCCCTCTCCCCCGCGGGGGAATATCAAAAAATCCCTTCTTAGTATACATTCTGTTGATGTACTCTATTAAAACACAATCAAAAACGCAAAAAACCGCATCTAAAATAGTATAAATAGAAGCAGAGTTCTTTACGGTAAGCCTTACGGGGAAGGCTTACCGTAAAGAATTGTCTATCTCCCATGTTTAACGGAATAATATACGGCCTATGTCCACCCTGAAGTTCCATTCTAAATATTGGTGAAAGAATTTTTGAAATCGGATGAGTAGTTTCGGAGATTACCTGCTGCATACAAACTAACATACATACAAACATTACCTCTTTATAATATTAGTATAGATTGCTTGTCCTGACTGACTGACTCACTCACTGACTCATCATCGCCCAGAGCAAACCGCTTAACCTAGAGAGGTGAAATTTGGTAGACAGTTAGGGTATGTCATGGAAACGCACACTAAGAAGGGATGTTTCGAAATTCCCCCGCGAGGGGGAGAGGGAGAGGATTAAGGCTTAACCGGAAAAACGGCTTTTACTGTACTATTTTAGATGCGGTTTTTTGTTTTTATCTGCATTTTAGTAGGGTATGCCACGGCAATGCACACTAAGAAGGAATTTTTCAAAATTTCCCCGTGGGGGTGAGGGAGAGCATTAAGACTTAACCAGAAAAACGGCTTCTACTATACTATTTTAGATGCGATTTTTTGTTTTTATCTGTGTTGTAGTAGGGTATGCCATGAGAATGCACACGAAGTAGGGATTTTTAGAAATTCCCCTGCGGGGAGGTGAGGGAAAGCATTAAGTCTTAACCGGAAGAACAGCTTCTACTGTACTATTTTACATGCGATTTTTTGTTACATTTAATCTTCATTAAGTACTTAAGTGTATTAAATTAATAACATTTCAGACATTGTTATAAATATTTTTATCTATTTCGATTTTAAAAATGTTCGGACCATTTTAAATTTGAATTTGTTATTGCATATTGATTCGATTATAGAACGATTGTAAATGTTCCAGAAAATTGATCAAATTGAAAATAGTTTGTTTGATTCTCAGCAATTCTCATCATTCTCGGCGGTAGGTGTTATATAACAATTACTATGATTGTTGAAATACTGAATATAAATGGGGTTTGCTTGCAAAACCTCCATGGGTGAAGTCGTGGGTAACAGCTAGTAATTGCATATTTTCACAAATTTTGAATTATGTTGAATTTTTTTAATTTAAAAGAAGTGAAAATGTAATCTATGTATTACTTTTACATTGGTGCCATCTGGAGAACACAATAGTAACTATCTTTTACATACACAAATAAGTTTTTTTTGTAATATATAAAATATTAACTTATTAAAATATTACACAATAATAATTAGAAAGTATTATCTATATTTTTTTTATCATGATCATATTGTAATTATAAAATTCATCAATTTCATTACTTTAATATATTTAAATTTAATTTATGGTAAATTTCTAAACAATGAATTTGTGAAATTCTGAAGGCATATTTATATTTTAAACTTTAAAGTAATATTTAGATATTTTTATAAAAGTTAAAAATCAGCAAGGAGAACAAAGAACAAATGTTTCAGGAACTAGCTTTCAACACAGGAGAGAGATCTTTATCTCCCATGACTAAGTAGCTGAATAACCAAAAGACTCATCATGACATCCCGTCAGATGGTCTAAAAATCTTAATCTCCATTGGAGGAGAGTTGAGGTATAAATAGGGGATATGCGCCAAACTCCGTGCACAATATACAGCATATCATATAGTATCTCTCTATATTATAATTTTGTGCCAGGTTCCCTCAGTCTTCCCTGCATATACTGTAACTTGTACCAGCACTCTGTAGTCAACGATTCGACTCAAGTGTTACAAGACAAGAGATTATTAAGGAGGTATTATAATCAGTTTTGTAAACTCTCTCTCTCTTGTATCTCTCATATTATGGGTCAGTATATTGTAAACTCTCTATAGGTTAGATTGGATATTTAGATATTTTATTTGTAAACTCTTTTCCGTCTTTATATTATTAAATTTTGTTGTTCCTTGTTAAGTGTCGTTGACTTAATGCCTAATGGACATCCTATCACTTATCTGCATCTTCCCCACTTGCTAAATTTTAAGCTCTCCTTTTAATAATATGTTAAACGTGTGATAGGGCACGAATTCCATCCCTATCTGGTGTCAAGTCCTGACTGAGACGAAGATCTTATGATTTTCTTGTCTCCAACGTTAAATTAGCCATCCTAAGACTCAGTGAGTAATTTTTACCAAATCATAACCATTAAATCGTTCGATCATTTAACTTTATCAAACCAGATTCTTCAAATTTATTTACTGAAATAATTCTTTTAAATAACGAAAAACATTTAATATTTTAAATCAGTTTGATTTCTTAGATGGCTTCTATGTCAAGAATGCCACAGAAATTGAATGGCATCACATTACCCATTGTAGGTATTTCTGTGGTCATGTGACCACAAACATGTGGCTTGAACTAAGATTTGTTTACAAAATTATTTTTTTTTATATTTTGCAATTAAATTTAAAAAATTGAATAAAAATATTAAAATTACACAGAGCGATAAACAACACATAAATGGGACATAAATTAGTACAAAACATTAAAAAAAATTTACATTTATAATCAAATTTATTTGCTCTAATTAAATTTTAAAAATATTTAATTTAATCTAATCTAATCTGACAAAACAAATTGTTTAGTATTAGAGACATTTTCCAAGTACAATACAACAATTACACTAATTTAAATGACTGGTAACAGAAAAATAAGCTTTTTTTTATAAGGAAAAAAACAGGTTTTCATATTTTTATATTTGTAGCTAAATCACTCAAATGTAATATCACTCTGCATAACCTCCAGCTGATTTTGCTAATAATCCTGCTCTTTATAATCATATGAAAAACAGTAATTTGAAGTACAACAATCTTTTTCAATTATTTTAATATAAAATAAAAGAACTGACTTCAATATATTGCATTTACAGAAAAAAATTTATCAGAAATTACAAAAAGTATAATGGAAATATGAAGTGAACTAAATAAATTTGTGATATCACAAAAACTAGCAAAAAAATTAAAGAAACAGACAGAAAAAGGAACATTTACCTCAATATTAAACATGACACTTTATCTAATCAGTATGTTTATTTAAAAAATTGAAAATGACAAATTTATTTAAAAATAGAAGCCAAATCAAAAATAACTATGTAAAATAAAAACAGAAGAAAACAATTGCAAATACTGCTTATGTTTAAGGCTGTGTACACATTAGGCGTTTTGCATTGCATTAAATGCACATTAACAGCATACACACTGTGCGTTAGCTCGGCGTTCGACAATCATTTAGTGGAGCGTGCGCACTGGCTCAGTTTGGAAATGGGTGTGAAAGTAATTGCTTGTGTATGGCTCCTCTATCGTCGCTATAAAAGACGATGGCAGAGGCAAAGAGAATTTTGGGTGCACCCAATATTACGAGATAGACTGATGCATGGAATGTTTGTGACGTTGTATCCAAAACTAAGACAATATAAACCAAAGTTTTTTAATTCTTTTAGAATATCTATAAAATCATTTGACGATGGCTGGTCTCTTTTAGATTTCATCAATAAATACATCAGTATCAAAATGATCGTTCTCCACTTCGGCCAATGTACGTCCACTCTACCCGAAAGCGCGTGATCGAATGTACAACAACATGGCAGCACATGCATCTCAAAGTGCGTGGCTGATGCCCGCGAAACGCGCGTTCTAACCAAAATCTAGCAACATGCGTTTGACGCACGCTTGGCCAGAAGCGTGCGTTTGAGTATGTATACCTATGCAGAACTCTTGGTCTTTAAAACACGCATTACCAAAGCATGTGTTTCAAAATGCCTAATGTGTACACAGCCTAAGATGTATAGTTCTCAATAAAAATTGAATTCATAACATTTGGTCTCGCCCGGCAGAATTTTCTGCCGGGTGAGACAGACACCTTAAGAGTCAGACAGAAAATTCTGCCAGGCAGTAGTAAAAAAAGTTAATGTTCAAGGGAAAGTTTAAAAAATTATAAAATTAATCTAAATTTAAATTATTCTTAGAGAAATATTTTAATACTTTTATTCAAACACAATATATTGTTTACATCATTTCTTTTTAATGCAGGATTGGGCGGAATTTATATTTCATTTTTACATAATCCAGCATTGCGCATATTTCGCAATTAAAGTGTCGATTTTATAAACACATGTAAATGAGTTTTATATCATCAGAGATTTGTTTATTCGTTTTGTTCCTATTGACATAAAAAAAATTCAATACCCTGTGCCTAATCTATACTAGAAAGGTTTTTTGAATGTAAGTCAGTGAATCATGTTTTTTCTAACTCATATGTTTAATTTCAGACAATTGTGTCAATTTAATACGTTGTGGTCTGAAGACCACGTGTTCTGTTGCATAACCAGCTCATNTAATTATTATTATATTATTATTATGATTACTATTTTATTTTATATATGTATATATATATATATATATTTTTTTTTTTTCTGTCATTTATATTTTTTGTGTGTTATGTTATAGATTTGAATGTGTTTTTATTGTCTTTTGTATTTTTTAAACTTCTTTTAGGCTTGTTATATACTAGGGGGTAGAAATCAACTGCCAGATGCAGAGGTTGTTCTGCAAAATTTAAAAATATTGCCACCATTGGGTTGACAAGTTTGGTTTGGTTTGGTTTAATTCACTAATTTTATCTACAAGGAAGGATCAATAAATAATGTAACAAGGTCTCTACAATACAGAAAAGATGACCTACTGTATACCTTAAATCTAAAACATTACAGTTACTAAAGTATAGTACTGTACTCCTGAGGTAAGAATGATGTCACTTTCTCCACTGCAACACTATGGGATGAAACACCTGTGCCTTTATGGACACCAGAACAAGTGCCTAGACAAATTTGATGATTATGTGGAAACAGTGTTCTTACCTCTGTATGTCTGACTGTAGTTTCACATTTCTACTAACAAAGGCTGTTCAGAAATCCACTTGTTATCTTATTTATTGATCCTCCCTTGTATTAATTCTTCCTCAGTATATTCATCATCTTTAATATCAAAATAGTTATCATAAAAATTTATCTTATTCACTGTTTCTTCATTCTATTATATAAATTTATTGAGTTGATCATAAGGAATATGTAATGATATTTCAGAATTTGAATATCCGTCCCTAATTTTAGCTAATTCTCTTTTAATATTTCATTATTGACATCAAATAACATCATAATCATATTTTTCAGGATCATATAGTTTCATAGAATAAATTTATGGCAAAATTTTAGACTGTTTTTGGTACAAGGCTTGATAGTTTCTATTTTAATATTTAATTCTTGTATTTCATTCTGCTTTTGGATAATTACATTAACTTTTATAACAAGCTGATTTTTAAGTTCATATTCATACACCCAAACTTAAAACTTTTCTGCAAGAAAAATCTTTGACATCATTACAACAGAATATAAACCAGGTTCATTTATAAAAGTATTGTACACTTGGATGTAAGAGGACACTTTCCATATTCTTCAAATCTTCACACACTTTTTGATGTTTTTCCCGAACAAATTCTCTTATTACTTTTATGTTCTCATATCCTAAAATGTCTGCGACATCTATCTTTAAACCAATGTTGATTATTTTCATCAGTCATAAAAAATATTTTATTATTATTAAAGCAAATTTTATCATTCATTTATTAATAATTATTTTTATCAATAAAAATTTAGTTAATTATGTATTTTTACAGTTTACATTACTTATAAGCTTATATAAATAGGAAGTGAGTTTTGTCATCACTTCATCAGAAATGATTTCATCACTTCCTCTGGTAGTTTTGCAATAGGAACTATACAGTTTAAAATCAGAAGTAAATGTATGAAAATGTCTTCAATAGAAGAAATGTAAAATTTTAACAATATAATTAGAAATTATGTCAGCAAATATGCAAGAGTTGGTAATTTTATTGATGTTGAAGAACATTCTCGATTAGTAATGGAAAAGAGAAAGTGATATATAAACTTATAAAAAAAAAAAATATGAAGGAATGGAAGAACTGATATACTAAAAGAATTGCTTGAGAATCTTATAGGACATATTGAGAGAAGTATTCAACAAAGACAAGCAAGTTATGTAGAACCTATTAATTTTACACAAGAAGAAGGGCTTTGCAATCTCAGAAACACAATGAACAGTTATAACTTTGATCAATATGCATCTTGCAATAGAGCATTCAAAGTTCATTATGAAATGATGTTAATAAAAATTATCAAGATACTGGAAAAATAAAGAACACAAATCTTAAGTTGATTTTTAAAAAATTCTCTAGAAAATAATTTAAATATTATTTTAAGACACAAAAGGTGCATGTGTAAACTTTATAAAGATGTTCATTAATATAAAAATTATTAGCAAAGTTTTGTCATTCTCAGAACCTAATAAAACACTTCCTAATATTTCCTTGCTTTAATGCTTTTCATGATCACAAAGTCTATTCTCAATAGCAAACTTAATAGTTTCTATATAGCAATTGACATGCCAGAGAAAATAGTTTGTAGAGGTGTTTGAAAGTGACAGAGGACTTGCTATGTCCTCTAGTTTGGCAATGATCCAACTATATTTTTAAGTTTAAAAAAACTTTTTATAATAAATGGATAATCTCTCCATTGAAGATATTATTCCAAATAGTTATATGAAAGTAATTAAACAAATCAGAAAACTGCCAATTAAATATGATAATGAAAAACATTATTGTTATATAAATTATAATTTTTTTACATTTTAAAATAAATTAACCTAATTTTACTGTAAAAGTAGATGATATATTTTAAAATTTTTAGATTTTTATATACTTTGAAAAGACTATTAAATATCCATATTTTATTAAAAAGTTTGATTTTTATACCTAACAAAATTATAATTAGCAATATTAAAGAAGTTAGAGCTAAATATGAGGAGAAGAATGAATTTATAAAAACTTACATAAACACTGTGTGAAAGTCTGTTTTTAAATAAAGAATCTTCAAATACCGGATTAAAATACAAATATAATCCTTCATCAAACCTTTTAACCGGTATTAAACAAGAGTAAAATTACATGCAAATGTTTTCGGATCCCTCCCTGAGTCCTTTCTCAAGCAACTATTCTTCTTTAAAATTCGTTAGAATGAAGACCAGTAGAAAGAACTTCTTCAAAACTGAGATATTCGAAAAAATTACTTCTTCCGAACCACATTTCAAAAGTCGAAATTCAAAAATCAATGTGAATCACGTGCATTCCAGTATTCCGAAATGTGATGCTCGTCTTTCTTAAAAAGGTTTTTTATGGATTTTTACATTAACAAAAAATAAATAAATAAAGAAAATAAATAATAGCATCTCAGCAAGTATGATGTTTTAATACCCTATTTACTATACGTATTTATTAATGTGAATCCTCTTTCTGGAGTAGGGCCTGCCATGCTAGGGACAGGGTAATCTCATCCCTCGAGTTAATAGGTGCAGAAGTGTTGTAAGCTTTGCAAATTTCCATTTGTTCCAACCATTTGAGGTGGTCCGTAAACGGTGTGGTAATGAGGAGTTTGGCGTTGTTGAAGTTTGCCGAAATCTCCGGGTCTGACGCATTTATGAATAACGACGTAGAATCCCTTTTTGTGGAGGATGTCCCGTCGGTGTTCAGTCCATCTGACACCAATAGCCCGTTTAGTAGCGCCAATGTAGACCAGTTTCCTCTCAAATCTATGGTCCATGAGTGGGATAGCGTATACCCCTGGTAGCTTATACTGGTTAGGTTTATCTTTTTCATTGCGTAGAAGCTTAAACATAGACGGGTAAGATCTTCTGTATGCTAATACAGAATTGTCTATGTTTTTTAGCTATTTTTTGTTTTTTAGCTATTTTTTGATACAGGGATGTTAGGAACGGGTTGTATGTGACTGGAACAAGTCAGTGGTCTTGTTCTACACTGTTCTGTGGAGGAGTAGGTGGGAGGCCGTTGGTGAATTGTTGTGCTAATTTATGGTCCATGGTGTTGAATCTATGTTGACTAGCGATGTTATGCAAATAGTTCAATTCTTGAACTAAAGTATCCTGTGTTGAGCAATGGGTGTAGGCCCTCTTAACCAATGCTCTAAATGCTGCCATTTTATATCTGAACAGATCACAGGAGTTCGCTGGGATATACGTTGGGAGGTGACAAGATTTGTGGTAGACAGATGTGTATATGGTGTCTCTTCCAAATGCAATGTTTAAGTCAAGAAAATATACCTCGGATTCACTATGTTGCTCAAGTTCTATGGTAAGGCCATACGGATTGTCGTTCATCCTATTCACAAAGAGGGTAATGTTAGGTTCGTGCCTCCATAAAATAATGATGTCATCTATGTATCGCTTGTACCATATGATGTCGTGGCTGAATCTCGGAATTATTTTATTTTCCAGCTGTCTGATTACCAGTTTTACTCTTGTTTAATACCGGTTAAAGGGTTTGATGAAGGATTATATTTGTAGTCTGTTTTTAAACATGTTCTATAAATTAAAATCATAAAATCATTATTCTTAAAAATGAATAATACTCTGAGATCAGAAATTGCTGGTGATCTTAGAAGCAATTTAAAACAATTAAATATTGAACAATGAGAAGATTTTAAAAACAATTATTTAATTAAATCAAATAGACACCCACAACTGCTGTAAATAATTTATATAATCTAGCTATACGAGGGCTGTTCGAAAAGTTTGCGGCCTCAAATAGAACAACAAACAAAATAATGTTAAAACTTTTTTTATTTTTCAATGTAGTCTCCTTTGTTAGCAATGCACTTATTCCAGCGATGTTCTAGCTTTTTTATGCCATTACAATAGGTCGATTTGTCAAGGTGTGCAAAATACTCGTTTACTTCAGAGATGACTTTGTCATTTGAGTGGAATCTCTTTCCAACCAAGAATTATTTTAAATTTGGAAAAAGGTGGAAGTCACTGGGGGCCAAATCAGGTGAGTACGGTGAATGTGGAACTAATTGGAATTCTAAGTTCGTTTATTTTTTGTTCAGTGATTCTGACATTATCATGGTGAAACAGAACCTTCTTCTTCAAGTGTGGTCTCTTCAATTTCTTTCTTCAGTTTTTCCAAAAGTATACAGTAATAGACAGCATTGATGGTCTTTCCCCTTTACAGGTAGTCAATAAAGATGATTCCTTTAGCATCCCCAAAAAACCGAGGCCATCACTTTCCCCACTGATGGAACTGTTTTTGCCTTCTTTGGTGGTGGCGAACTGTGGTGTTTCCATTGCTTCGACTGTTCTTTTGTTTCAGGAGTGTAGTAATAAATCTACGTTTTGTCAGTAGTCACAAACCGATGCAAGAAATCCCGTGGGTTTTTCTTGTAGAAGTCCAAACACTTCTTTGACATCAAAGTGTGAACACGTCTTTGCTCAGTGGTCAGCAGATGCGGCACCCAACTTGCTGAGACCTTCGTCATACCCAAATTTTCAGTTAGATGTGGTGCACTCGGTCGACAGAGATGCCTGTTGTCTCAGCTATCTCACGCATTTTCAAATGGCGATCTGCTAACACCAAATCGTAAACTTTGTCAATATTTTTTTCAGTGACAGCAGTTGACGGCCGTCCACTGCGAGGGTCATGTTTCACACTCTCTCTGCCAGATTTAAAAAGGGCTGTCCATTTTTTCACAGTGGTTTACGAAGGAGCAGACTCTCCCAAAACTTCATCCATGTCAGCTTTGATTTGAGATGCAGTCAACCCTTTTTTCGTCAGGTATTTTATGACCGCACGAGTCTCCGTCTTCTCCGTTTTTGACAAAGCATGTGTACATTGACTATCTGCTAAGCTGTCGTGGCAAAACTTTACAACAAATCAAGCGGAAATTGGTATCGTATCTTTAGCAAGGATGGCTGAATTATTCCCGCCAAAAATTAAACTGATCACAGCGCCGCATATAGGCAAGGTCGCGAACTTTTCGAACAGCCCTTGTAATTTAGAAATCTGAATATACTGAATACTGAAACTTATATATACTGGAAGAGATCAGACAAGCGGTCTGGGTAGCATAACTGGCAACATGTCCGCACAGTAAGTGAGAGTTGTGAGTTAGAGTCCCACTTTGGGCCGATTCTTTTCTTCCAGTTTAATCTAAATTATTTAATTAAATATTATAATTATTAATTTTAATACAAGATGGCACCTAACACCTCCCTCCAGTGTCAAATTCATTCGTAATTCTTAATTTTTATTTCCAAATTATAGCCCAATTATTTACAGCAGTTGTGGTTTCTATTTGTTATGCATCNGTGGTTTACGAAGGAGCAGACTCTCCCAAAACTTCATCCATGTCAGCTTTGATTTGAGATGCGGTCAACCCTTTTTTCGTCAGGTATTTTATGACCGCACGAGTCTCCGTCTTCTCCATTTTTGACAAAGCATGTGCACATTGACAATCTGCTAAGCTGTCGTGGCAAAACTTTACGACAAATCAAGCGGAAATTGGTATCGTATCTTTAGCATGGATGGCTGAATTATTTCCGCCAAAAATTAAATTGATCGCAGCGCCGCATATAGGCAAGGCCGCGAACTTTTCGAACAGCCCTCGTATGCAGAATCACAACTGTTGCCTAATGCAATGGGCAATGGAGTTGAGCAAATATGATCTAACTTTGGCTCATATAAAAGGAAAAGAGAACGTGGTTGCGGATTTTCTCTCAAGGGCTCACAGTGATGTGATTACAAATAATGTGACATCAAATCAGTCTAGACCTGTGAAAGTGATTGACAAAATCATAACAGAGTCTCAGGACACTAATAAAATTTTTGGCCCCATTAAAAACAAAATTCTTGGGATAGAGATCAAATGACATGGACATGCCTATAGAGAATTTCGATATTATCGACAATGAACTTGTGACAATTAACCAAGTAGATGATGACTGTTGAATGATTAGATGATGTGTTGGTGAAAGTGCAGTCAATCAAATTATTTTGACACATCATTGTCACCCCCTTGCTGGTCATAGGGGAATCAGAAAAAAATTTGCTGCAGTTAAATGCTATTTCTACTTTCTGAAAATATGGAAAAGGATAGAGGAATTTGTTAGTGTGTGAAAGGTGTACCAGCATTATAATCGTCACAAAGGAAAAGCCCCTAGTTAGGATTTCAAAACAGTGTTGGGCCCTATGGTCGAAGTCTTTGTTGATCTTATAGGACCACTCCCAGTAACGGAATGATCAAACTGCAATATACTCTTCTTCATTGATTTATTTTCAAGATATGCTGAATCCATGGCCATCTCCTCCCAAGATGCAAACACAATCGCCAAGGTGTTCTTTTGCAATTTCGTCTGCCGATTCGGGTGCCCTGACCGTACTAATATCAGATCAAGGATCGAATTTGACATCTAGTAGGATGGAGGAAGTGTGCCAAATGTTAGAGGTCAAACGAAGAGTGATGACAGCATACCATCCCACATCTAATGGCCTCATCAAACGGTTTAGTAAAACAATTGTTGAAATTATCACCCGCATATCAGATATGGATAATTGTAATTGGGATACCCACCTCCCAGCATCCATGTTTGTATATAGAAACACTGTAAATTCAGCCACAGGTGAGACGCCCAATTTTTTAATTTACAATTTTGATCCCCACTTCCCTAATGGTGACAAGATAAGAGTCAAGTTGAACCAAAACATAGAAAGTTACCGCTCAGATCTTGTGGAGAGACTTGTACACAAAATACCGCATGCTGTAAATGATGAGAGCAAAAGAATGAGTCAGGAATATTGGAATAGACACCACTCTCTCCGAAAATTTGAAATAGGAGAATTAGTATGGTAGCACGACCTCTTCATGATCCTACCAAACAAAAATTCTCTGCAAAGTATTTGGGGCCTTTTCATATAACTGATAGGATAAACAAAGTGAATGTAAGAATAAGGGAATGTAAGGATGGGGATGACCAGACAGTCCACATTGACTGGCTCAAGAGGTATGTTGGTCCCAAGAACAAATTGGCTAATCTTAGAAAAAAAGAAATACCGTACACCCTGAAAATTGCCAGCCAGAGCCGATGAGATACAAGATAATGAAGAAGAGGAGTAAATCAAATGTAGGGCATATAGACAAAGGGAAACTGTTCTACCAGAAAATGGTGAGAATCATAAGGATCAAGGTGAGAGGATACCACAAACTGAGGATAGTTTGAGTAGCTGGTACAACTTGAGAAGGCGCCATTTCGACATCCATGCATTGAGTTGTGGGGACTACAACTAGATATTAAACTTTGTAAAGACACAAAATGTAGCATATTGGTGTACTCAACATTACCCCCCCTCATAGTGTAAAAGTTTTCTTTTTTAAAAAATTGTATAAATACAAAACGACATATTCACAAAGGTAAAAACCTTGCTTCTGTCTATCTTTCTGCCGTTTTACTATTTTTACTTAAAAGTTTTCTGTTTGTTGTAAAATTTTTAAAATGGAAGGAGGAGGGAGATATGTGGTCTGAAGACTAAGTGTTCTGTTGCGTAATCAGCCCCTTGGGTGGGCTAGAGTAAAGGATGGGCATTCTCGAGGACAACTGAAAAACCCAGATCAAGGAGAGAGAGAGAGGGGTATTGTGCATGCTCAATGAAGGAAATGGAACTTTTTTGGGGAATAAAGAAAAAGGAGAGAAGACATGTAGATGAGAGAAAGTAACGAGTTTCTTTTTTGCATGTTGTTTCTTTTGTTTTAGTGTGTGTTATAGCAAATGGACAGAAAAGTGATCAGAAGGACTAATGATGTAACGTGTTATCTTGGATCATTTGCATGAGCATATCTCTTATGGCACAAAATACCGATGGGAGATTGATGGAAAGGATCGGCAGACCTAGTTAACTTCCTTAAATAGATATTGACACCTCCGAAATTCATAACTGTCTTGGACTTCAAATCTTTATATCCTTCCATCAATCTCCCATCGGTATTTTGTGCCGTAAGAGATATGCTCATGCAGGACTAAAATAAACTAAGTTCCTTGCATTGGGGTCAGAATGAATAAATCACACACACTGACTCCAATGCAAGGAACTTATTTCTTTGAAGTTTGTTTTGTTCCTGCACCGGGAATATTCTAAAGATCAAGTACTTCCCCACAACATATAAAACTAGAAGAAAATGTGTAAATTTATATTTTAGATTATAAATCATAAAGGTTTATTCATATTTTACAATACTTTTATCTTTTAATGCAATTTCTAATTTAAAGAAGTCAGAAAACAAAACAAATTTTTTTAAAACCGGTACACAAAATATTTACTGTTCTAGCATCAGTTTACATTCAAACAAACCACAATATATTGTATTAATGACTTGTGCCATCAAAGTTCCTTCAAATTTTTAAATTTTTTTAAAATTAACAAAAGTTTTTCAATAGAGATAAATAAATATGCAAATAAAGTTATTTATGTAAAAATAGTAGTAGTATTGAATGACTCACACTGATGTCTGAACCTTATTTTTAACTCTTCAGACTCCAAATCCACAAGCTGGGCTAGCAAGATCTTGTATGGAACCTTGGGTTATTCAAAAATTTGGAAAGAAGGTCCATCTATTTGGCTTTTTTTTTTGAAGAAATGAAATATGTAGAATGTTTCTTTATTAACAAAAACAATCTTACTTTCATTAACAGAAAATAAATCTAAGATTAATTTATAGGAGGTAGGAACCACTACACACAACTAAGTTTTCTTTGGTTCTGGGGAAATTTTCCAGCTTTCCCTTATTGACAGACTTGTGAATGAGTCAAAAGATATTTCTTTCATTTTATGCACATACTAGCTGTTAACCGCAACTTTGCCCATGCAGATTTAGCAAGAAAACACCATTTATATTCAGTATTTCAACAACTGTAGTAATTGTAATACAACACCTACCGCTGAGAATCAAATGAACTGTTTTCAATTTGATCAATTTTCTGGAACATTTACAATTGTTCTATAATCGAACCAATATGCAATAACAAATTCAAATTTAAAACAACATTTGGTTAAAAAAATCGAAATATATAAAAATTTTTATTTATAACATATGAAATGTTATCAATTTAATACACCCAAGTATTCAAAAAACACAAAAGTCAATGAAGACTAAATGTAGTTAAAAACAAAAAAAAATCACATCTAAAATAGTACAGTAGAAGCCTTTCTTCAGGTTAAGCCTTAATGCTCTCCCTCTCCTCCGCAGAGGAATTTCGAAATATCCCTTCTTAGTGTGCGCTTTCATGACATACCCTGTGTACCAAATTTCACTTCTAGGTTCAGGAGTTTGCTCTGGGCGATGATGAATCAGTCAGTCAGTCAGAACAAGTAATTTTATATATTTAGATTAATAATGGTAAAAGTCCATAATTCATACTTTACATGTTTTTTCTTAATTTTGCTTTCTTACAAGACCACATTAGAAACATGTCCAAAACAGATAGAACTGTTTGGGGTAAAATGTATAAAAAGAGGTATATGAATTCTAAACTTTTACCAAAACATTTATCATGATTAAATTATTTTGTATATAGACTTCTAAAAAAGATTTCAATATTTTGTTTTATGACTATATTTAAGCATAGTGGAGCCATCAACATTTACAATTAATTAGGAGATAACTTTAAATACTATCTAATTAAATCATTACATATTATTAAGAAGATTTTAGTGAAGAAAGCTGAGCATAATGCTTTCTTCAAATTTTGAAAATATTTGAACTTGTGCAGGAGATTTTAATCTTAGAAATATACTAAAATAGTATTTAGTAAATTCTTAATAATATATATAATCTGTTACCTGTTGTTTTCTTGTAAAATTTAAAAAAAAGTTATTTAAATATTGATATATCTTATATCTTACAATATAGATTTTTTTATGCTCTTTTCTATTGATTATCTTACATTGCATTAGTATAACATTCTTTTATTTATGAAATGAATTTCATTGCAATGACACCCTGAGCAAGAGCAAAAGCTGTTCATCAGCATTGTAAACAACCAGAAGAAACCACATCGTGATCTGAGTTTTTAAGCCAGAAAAATGAAACAAATGAAAAATTGTTGAATCATGGAACAAATAAAGCCAAATCAAATTCCACAGTAAAGAAGAAATTTATTAATAAAGAAGAAAAAAAGTTTAAAATCATTAAAAAAGAAAAAATGTGAAGAGTCACTTGAAAATGTACAAATTGAATTACATGAATATAATTCAAAATCAAAGAATAAAAAGAATATGAAAAATAAAAATATGAAAACTCTTTCAAATGAATTTACAACAGAATCCATTGAAGATAAAGATGAATTTTAAAAATCTGAATTTAATCAAGACACTCAAATTACACCACCAGCTAAAGATGAGGAGAAAAAGTTACTGAAAAAAATAAACAATTACAAGAACTTAGGGGGGCTTGTCCTGACCACCAAAGCTGCTGATGACTTACTACCCACTTCACTAACTTGTAGAAAGCTTGTGTATTGGCTGCCTCTGGCTAACTGAAATTGTTAATAAATTGTGTCTATTTCAGTCCTTTTTTTATCTTCTGAAGAAATACTAAATACTGACCAATATGAAATGTTCATTGGTAAAACATGGAATACCACCATTAAACCATACTAAACTGGGAAGTAAAAAAAGACCAACCAATTTCAACCAACTCCAAACTTATAACAGACTTCAACTCACATGCAGATAAAGACTCACAAGAATCTTCTTCAGCTGCTATTGACTCTTATTTTGATATAATATTACAAAGCCCACAGAAACCTCCAGGCGAGTTAAACGTATTTTGTTCTATTTCACAGACTAATTCCAGCATCTCGCAAGACATTCCAACAACAGTTTTACGGAATGAAATCTCTGAACTAATAAACACCTCCAATGATAAACTCTTTAATCAAATGACTTCCATAAAAGAAGACCTGGATCTTATTCATGAAGGTATTCGTGAAACTAAAGAACAATATCAAAAAATGAAAGAACAAATTAATAATTTAAAACATCAAATTGATAACTTAAAAACAAAAAAATAAATTATGCAATATAAAATGGACACTTTAGTGTTAATGAGCTTCATAACAACATAATACTGTATAATTATCCCAATTCGAAAAATATCTCCAAACCAGAAATTTGTTATTTTATTAACTCATCACTAAATTTACAAAATGTATCACAGAAAGACATTTTAGAAATAACTAAACTAACCAAATCCAGCTATAAAATTAACTCTTAAAACTAATCAAATCAGAGACCACTTTTTTACTGCTTTTATAAAAAAAGAAACAACAAAACCTGTTAGAAGAATATGCAGATTGCACCAGACTTAAAGGATTCACAAACTAGACAAAAATACCTACTCATCTTTATATGAAATAAGAAAACAAAATCATCAAATAAAACTACATAATGACACTATCAACAGACAGAGATAGAATAACATTTAGTATAAGTATGGGGAAGCTAGTTTATGTGGAGACCTTCCTGTCGTTTTCTCTATCAATGGTAACAACAAGTTGATACTCTTTGAAACAAAACAAAACTTATCAAGAAAAAACTTACCATAAACAATCAATCACTTGATTATGAATTGGAACAGTCAAGGTCTCAAAAAACAAATTACCACTACTCTGCTACCTTCAATCAAAGTCTAAATCAGATAGTCGGTATAACCGAAAACGTGGATAACATCCAGCCTGTTTTATAAATCAAATTTTTTCAACAAATTTATAATAGAAACTGTACTGGCGAGCAAGTCATTGGGCCCAGAATGTCCAAGTGGTAGCCTATGTATTTTAATTAAAAAGGACCTTGGTAAAATAATCCAAGTTAAAAAATCTGATAACTCCATACTATTGTTAATCTCTATGGATAAACCCATACTTGGAAATATAAATAACAAATTAATGACAGTCATGATTGCCTACATTCCCCCTGAATACTTAGTAAAATTACAATACTATTCTTTGACAATATGTCTTCATTAAAAAGATCTCATTCACCAGTTAATGAAAGTCCTAAAGAAGAAAAGAAAATGAAAGTCGAAGAAGAAACATCAATTTAAGAAAGACATTAGCCATCGTAATTAAAACATTTGTTACTTTAATTCTGCACAAAATATCCTATTTGCAGTTTCAAGACTGCACGGTAAGATATCATCACGTAAATTTCCTAGAAAACATCCGACCGATGTATATGTACTGTACCTGACATATTTTAGATTCATCACTTCGATGTGCGAATTCGTGCGAATTCATGCTTAATAATGTGTTTGAGGTGTTTATAATTATATAAGAGTCATTGTTTGTATCGTATTATTCTCAAATGCATTTTTTCTAGTTATAATTTGTACATTACAGTATCACCTCATATGCGCTATTGGGCTTGGAACTTCTATACAAATCGATCGCTTCTTTATAGAAGCCGAAATTCAATTTACAATACTATTCTATTCTGATAAAAGACAAGATGGGCTATCTGTGATTTAGTGGACTTTACTCCTGTATGAATAGGAAGGAAGAGTAAAAGAAGTAAGAGTTAGAGAGAAGAGGAAATAAAGGAAGATAGGAAAGTGTGAAATAAGCAACCATAAGGTCCCCACAGGATCCCATGGGCACCCACATCGCCTTAATTAAAACAATATTTACAGAGGAATACAAATAATTAACAGTAACATTTTTACGTACTGATGCAATTAACAGAAGGTTGCACATCTTTTGCATCAAAGAATATACAAACATATTAATGGATAAATAAATAATAAACAAACACAATGGGTAAATACAGTTTTGGTTACATTAGTAAACAGTAAATTTTTGCTTACATAATAGGAATTTGCATGGTTGGTTGAATAATTTTATACATATTTACAGTTTTAACAATTTAGAAAAGTATGCAATACTTATTGCATTAATGAAAATTAAATATACAACAGGTATAATTTTAAAGTTATACATTAAGTAATCAGTTGACAAGGAATTTTTGATGTAATCTTACAGATTGAATTCCATAAAGTTTTAACAAGAAAATTTTGACAAGATAAATTATAACTTAATAATTACACTATGTTATTCGTAACACAGTTGAATTTATATTGGATTCACTACATATAACAGTCCTTATTTTTAACATTTTTCTTTAATCTTCATCGTTTGTGGAGGAGTTGTAGTTATCGTCGTCATTACTGTCACTAGTTTCTGTTGTATCTGTGTTGAGTATATTTAAATTCAGGTCACCAAACTGAGGTACTAATGCACCAGTGTCCTGTATAAACTTCTCAAATGCTTTAAAAAGTTTGTTATTCATTATAAGTTTGTTCTCTTTTGGCAGCCAGTTTTTCCCTTCTGTGATACATATCTCTCTTGAAATTTTCTCTGAGGGTTGTATATTTGGTGCATTCAAAGAGGAAGTGATGAACGGTATCTTCGTTGTTCGTGTTTGCGTCGCAATGGTTGTAGTCTCTCTTCTTGAAATGGCGCAAATATGAGTTAAAACATCCATGCCCTGTCAGGCATTGTGTTGTTTGGAACGATGGTTTGAATATTCTGTTTTTCTGTCTGTCCTCGATGGATGGGAAGAATTTGAAGCACAACCTTCCAGTGGGTGATTCTTCCCACTCTGTTTGCCATAAAGCACAAATTTGTTGGTTGATGTACTTAGTTATTGAGCTGATAGGAAGCCGCCAGTATGTTATTTTAGTTTGTGCAATTGAGGCTTTTTTCGCCAATTTATCAGCTAACTCGTTTCCTGCATGGCCAGCGTGACCGGGTATCCAATTGAAGGAGATTTTTAGTTGTTTTCCTAATTTTGTTGCCAAATTTATGAGTTCTTTAGCTAGGGCTGATTTGTTATTTTCTCTTCTTAGTATATGTAGAGCAGCTCTACTATCGGTAAAGACAAGTAGTTCTTTATAGGTTGTGTGAGAGAGCTGACTGATGTAAGTGAGGGCTTTAAATATACCCCATAATTCTGCTTGAGTAATTGAGCAATGATCTGCAAGCTTGAACGCTGCCTGGTATAAAGTTCTTCCTTCACTGTTCTTGACTACCACACCTGATCCTACACCATTTTCTCCCTTTGACCCATCAGTAAAGGCTATCAATTGTCTTTTTTTCTTATTTTCTGTTAATTCTTTGAAGTCTAAGGAAATTTCATATGGGTGAGTTGCTTTTGGGTCAGTCATAAAATTAAATTCATTTGGTATATTGTCGATATTGTTGTGGACAATGTGTGACTTAAAGTTCATATTTTCTGGTGGTANGGTTAATGTCCAGATACGTGGACCGTCATGGCGGCACTTCCTGTTTCAGCCTCGAAACCAGACGGTTTGCAGACGACGTGTCACGTGACGACGCGAGCGAACGGCGGCGGCTGTCATGGCGCCTCATCGCTGATTCCAGCAAAGAAAAGGAAACAGTGGGGACGCACATTCTAACCTAACCTAACCTATTCTAATAATATAATTGGTAATAATTATGCTAATTTATTAGAATAGGTTAGGTTAGGTTAGAACGTGCGTCGGTGCGTCACGTGACACGTCGTCTGCAAACCGTCTGGTTTCGAGGCTGAAACAGGAAGTGCCGCCATGACGGTCCACGTATCTGGACATTAACCGTAACAAATTTTTTGTAAAAACAGGTTGTTTTATGCGTTAGAAATATTTTTTCCCTTGAACTTGAATAGGATAAATTTCCACATTCGCCATTTTGTTTATGCGCACTCGCAGGTGGCAAACAAGATGGCGACCGGAAACTCGGTCATTCGGACTACCTAGGTACAGTACTTTACCCCCGAATCCCTTTCCTTCAAACCCCACGATTTTACGCGTTTCATCATCTCTGTGCGAAAGGGTAAAATGGTCTACCTGGGTCTATGACTGCCGGCAATTCTCCATAGGTTACTATATCGCTGCCTCGTCGTGTTCCGGCTCCTGGATTCCTTTGCGTCATAGTTCAGTCTTCTTGATGAAGATCTTTTCCGGCTTGCAGAGTCATCCTCCGGTGCAGTGCATAACCCAAATCTTGTCGACTGTGCCAGTAAAGTTAAAATTTACAACAGCTTCACAACTGGTGACCGTTCGATACGGCAATAACACAATGAAAAGTTCAAATAGTTCGTATCTCCCGTACTTGCCCGTCAAGAAGACACCTTACTATGAGCTGTTGGCTAGCAGTAACATTTCTGCTATATTAGAACTCAGTCAGCGAGACGGATCCAACTCGAATTTTCCCGCTTCCACGCCGACAGGCGTTGGCCGACCAATTAGCAGCCATGCTAGTCCAGGTCCGCCACATGGAGTGATGTTTCGCCAACCGTCTCTTCCTTGAGATGCATGCGCCACCAATTCAAATGTAGCCAATCGTGGTCTTCCTCGGCCAAGGTCCTACCGTGTTTCCCCGAACATAAGACATCCTCTGAAAATAAGACCTAGCAGAGGGTTTTGCTGAATTGCTAAATATAAGGCCTCCCCCCGAAAGTAAGACCTAGCAAAGTTATTTTTTTACTCGTAACGGTCATCGACAGATGGTTGAAAGTGGCCGTTGACTTTTTGAAAGTACAGCCACTGATTGACCAGCAGACAATCACTCCACGCGGCATAATTTGCATAAGACTATGGCTTGGGAATCACATATTTGCATAACGTTACGGCTGGTGATCGCTAATTGGTCGGCTGGGAACACGCCACATTACATTTGCATAGTGCTACGGTTCAGTAAGCACTAATTGGTTGTCGAGCCCGATGTCGACGCTATGGAAAGGTTAAGTTGAAGTGAGAGTGGAAAGTCCACTTCAGCATGGGAACTTTGTAATTTCACTTCGGTTTTATTTAAGTTCAGTTCGACACGACCGGATATACATCACTCACATCACTCTCGTTTAAGTTCGAGTTGGGAGTTTTTTGTTCAACAATAAATGTGAATTCTTCTTCATGGAAAATAAGACATCTCCTGAAAATAAAACCTAGCGCATCTTTAAGAGCAAAAATTAATATAAGACACTGTCTTATTTTCGGGGAAACGCGGTAGGATATAAGGTTGCCTCATAGATAAGAAACGCTTCTCATTGGTTGCTTATTTGACGTCACTCGTAGTCCAAAACAAAACATCTTAATACGTTATGGTAAAAGCATTACAGATCAGAGGCTTGTTGCTTTAATTACATGCTAATATTTGATTAATTACGATTCATACTTAATTAAATATAAATAAAAATGGATTATAAATAAGAAAAATTTGGAATATTGATGAAATCTTCGTAATTTCTACGTGTAAAGTTGAAATTAAAATGCGTTTTTCTACTGTGTAAATGAAATCGATTTTATGATATTATAAAGTACCGAAAACGATATTATTTACTCATACATATACAAAAGTAACTTTGTCAAAAGAACAGTTTTCTATTTTATAAACATATTTTTAATATCAATATATACAAATTAAGTGTTACATAGAAACATAATTAAAAGAAGTCAAGTACAAAATTTTCTATTGTTACAGTTTTTAAAATTTAAAGTTCATTTTAATTTAAAATTAAGATTCTCTAAAGTTTTGCATTTAAGAGATCCTTCTGGTTTATCCTGTTTATTTACATCTAAAAATTTTCTTGTCAGATTTTTTTTTCTTTGTTTTTTAATAAACGATTCCTTCTTTGATTCGACCGATTAATATTTTCATTTTCTATATTTCTTAAATTTACTGTCGGTAGTGAAGTTTTCTTTTGGTTTTGCCAATAAACCTAATAACTCTGCTTTTAAATTTCTCTCAAAAAATCATCTTCTGTGAAATGATCAGAGAGAGCATGACAAGAATCAGGATTGAATTTGTCTTTTCTTTTACAATTATGAATCCATTTTCTTATTATTGGATCTTTAGGAAATCTAAAATAACCACCTTTCCTGTTTATGGTAGCTGTTATTACAAGTTGCAACAGCACATTGTTCCTGGCATCTAAAAATAATAATAATAAAATTTAGCTATTTTTTTATTTTCCCAAATATATCTAATCAAGATATAATATTCTGAAATAGAAAAAGTAGTTTAATAAAAAGTAAAATACATCTGGATACGAGTCCAATTTTGCTTGCCATGTTCAATCACCAGGAACAACTATTTCCATTGCAGACATTTCTTTAGAGGCTATGCCTCTGCACAAATATGCAAAACAGTTTAAAATGTCCTCAGGTGACAATGCAACGGAAATAGTTGAAAATGGTGATTGGACATGGCAAGCAAAATTGGACTCGTATCCGGATGTATTTTACTTTTTATTAAATTGTAATTCTGCCAGCCCTTTTCTACAAAGAAAAAGTAGTATTAACACTTCTTACATAAAAATTATTATACAATAAATTTATACTATGTATAAAACATTTTTATATTTTGCATTACTATGCATTTTGCGTAAATATGCATATTTTAAGAAAGTTATATTAATTAATAATAAACAATATTTCTTTTTTACATTTAAAGTTATTTGAAAAGTGTTATCGGCCAGCTTATTATTTGTAGTCGTCATTTCATCGTGCAGATATTATTTTTATACACGTAGAATACTATTCTTACTATTTTAAAATATTTTAGTAATAAATATATTTCATCTATAATCATATTCTGTAATTTCTACAGAAAGAAGTTTAAAAATTACAACAGAATATCAAAAGGCTAGGAACAGTTTTGTTACTTCCGTACAAGTTTTATCGATATAATTATCATAATTATGTTTATTAATAGTAATAACGATAGATATATTTACTTTCGAAGATTAAATGTCTAAAAACTCTCAACAAAGTAACAAAAATAGTGAAATTCCAAAATTTTCTCCCCTCGCTAACTGTTGTCAGACTCGTTCACGGCTCGACTACAGATGACGTCTATCCGGAATCTGGCAAAAGTGACTAAACCAGCTGTATGAAGTAACCTTATATCAGGGTGTCTGTTTATATTCTAGGACTAGGACCTTGACCTCATGCGGCCTTTTAGCCACTTCCTGCCTGATTCCGGATATACGTCATCCGTATATCAAACGATTGCTTTACAACAGTTAGGGAGTGAAGAAAATTTTGGAATTTCAATATTTTTAACTTTGTTAAGCTTTTTTAGACTCTTAATTTTCGAAGATAATTATGTTTAATAGTGGTAATAACAATATATATATTTATGTTGATAATTAGAGAAGTTGAGGCGCACGTATTCAGCCCAAAACGTGAACGGCGGACGGACGAGCGCCGCCATCTGGTAATTCGATAATGGCGTTTGCTACGTTTAGAATGGCGAGTAGAAGATCGGTTAAACTTCTTCACTTTTTGTGTTTGGGGTTAAAATTGAAGTTATGACCTATTTTATTAAAATAATGATTATTTAAGCATTTATGAATAATATTGTAAAGAAACACGATTTTAATCCAGAAATTATTTAATTATTCAATTTTTTAGCAAGTGATGTGAAGTGCCTATAGAATTTACATATATTTGTCGGTTAATGTTATTTATGGTTCCAAAATGGCCGCGCTTCCGACTGTTCGTGGTCCAGATGGACTCCTCCCGGAGGGAAACCGCAGAGTGCCAAACGTCACTAGTTATCGATTCATAGTACAGTAGAGCCTCGATTATCCGACCCAATTGGGGACTGGGGTTGGTCGGATAATTGAAAAGTCGGATAACCGAAAAGTATGAAAAAATCCATTATTAGTGTAGTATATTATTATATCCCATGTAATTAGTATATTAGTATATCGCTATTAACCTACTTCGCGTTGAATTTTCATCGATGTTAAGCCTAACAAAAATTTTTTAAAATAATAATCGTCGCTATTGTATCGTTAAAAATTAGAAAATTAAGCCTCGTTTAAATACTGGCTCCCTTTCATGGTCGAATGAGTGTTGCCAGCTAAAACACGTAAAAATAATATTAAAGTAGCCAAGACATAGCCAAATATTGTAGCGCCACATCACTAGCGGACATTTGAAATTTGCTGACTAGGACGGTCAGTTAACCGAGGTGTCGGTTAATCGGGGGTCGGATAATCGAGGCTCTACTGTAGTTCTTGAGCAAAATAAATAAATAAAAAAGGAAACGTCTAATAAAAATGTAGCTAACAGATGCGAAACGAACCTAACCAAAGCGCCGCCATTTTGGAACCATAGGTAACATTAACATATTTGTCTTCATAATAGTTTATCTTAAGGTAGGTTTGTTCTTCCACGGCATCTTCTACCATCAACAGCGTAATACGTTTGTAAATTTTCTAAAAATTAATTTTGTGAGCTGCTTTCGAATTTACATAAGCCACTACTTCCCTCGACAAAAGTATGAGGTAGTCCTATCGTCCGATCGTACGGTAGGAGAATTAAAAATAATTATTTAGTGTTATTAAATATCCTATAAATACTTTTAAACAATTTAATTTGTTCATTTATCTTCGCTGGTAACCCTCGATGTTAGGCCGGATGGCCGAGTGGTCAAGGTGACAGCCTACCGCTCTGGGGGACCAAGGATCGAATCCGGGGGGGTGGTCCGTCCCTCACCACCCGGTCGCCCCATTGTGAGCCTAACCGAACCCATAATGTGCCTGCTATAACAGGTCCACTTAGTGTACACGGCGGAAGGAGTAAAAAAAAACCTCGTTGTTAAAGTTATCCGCCATTTTTCAACAAATTTCCCGTGGGTCAATGCGCGACGTTCACTGAGTCACGTGATGTTGTGAACGAGCGCCAAAACGTATTTTACTTGGACTTAGAACGTCAAACGTGTATTTCTGCTTGCCGTACAAGTTTCCTGGTAGTTTTTTTTTATATCTACTCTTTCCGCCCTGTGAGCACTAAGAGGGCTTCGAACGGACCACCCCCCGAAGAATTCCTGGGGATTCCTTGACCCGTCTGGATTCGATCTCGGGTTCCCTAGTGCGGTAGGCTGGCACCTTGACCGCTCGGCCATCCCGACGTCCCTGGTAGCGCTTATGAGGAGCCAGGCTGCACATTGTGCTAATAAATAATAATAATAATAAATAATGCCGTACAAGTTTAACGTTTGTACTTGCGCCTCAACCTCTCTATTATATCGATAAAAATTGTACGGAAGTAACAAAACTGTTCCGAGAGCCTAGTTTGATATTTTGTTGTGGTTTTTACATTTCGTTCTATAGAAATTACAGAATATGATTACAGATGAAATGTATTTATTACTAAAATACTTTAAAATACTAAGAGTAGTTTTCTACATGTATAAAAATAGTATCTGCACGATGAAATGACTACTACAAATAATAAGCTGGCCGATAATAGGATGATAACACTTTTGAAATAACTCGAGATGTAAAAAAGAAATATTGCTNATGGAAAATATAGAAATGTTTATATATAGTATAAATTTATTGTAGTGTTACTAATTTGTGTAATAATTTTTATGTAAGAAATGTTAATACTGTACTACTTTTTTCCACTCAAGGATATTATATCTTGATTAGATTTATTTGGGAAAATAAGAAAAAACATAGATAAATTTTATTATTATTTTTAGATGCCAGGAACAATATGAGCTGTTTCAACTTGTAATAACAGTTATCATAAAACAAATTTATTAAACAGGAAAGTTATGATTCTGAGAAAAATTTAAAAGCTGAATTTTTGGGTTTATTGGCAAAACCAAAACAAAAGAAAATTTACTACCGACAGTAAATTTAGGAAATACAGAAAATGAAAATATTAATCAGTCAAATCAAAGAAAGAACAGTTTATTAAAAAGAAATAGAAAAAACTGATAGAAAAACTTTAAGATGTAAATAAACAGGATAAATCAGAAGAATCTCTTAAATGTAATGATTGTAAAACTTTAGATCTTAATTTTAAATTAAAACATGAAACCGTAAAATCGTTTCACGTATAACGTCATTAATTAAACAAACAATTGACTTTCTAGATGTTATATACCTGTATGTAAAACAACGTTTATGGATTAAATTGAAATTTTTAAATAATTTAATTAAATACAATCGTTCCTTTGCCAAAAGAAAAGTAAATTGTAATAACAATAGAAATTTAAAAAAAGTTTGTACCTGATTTCTTTTAATTCTGTTTCTATGTAACACTTAATTTGTATATATTGATATTAAAAATATGCTTATAAAATAGAAAATTGTTCTTTTGACAAAGTTATTTTTGTATATGTATGAGTAAATAATATCGTTTTCGGTACACGAGTATTAAAAATTAAAAAATAGATCAATATAATTTTTGGTTTTAAAAAAGAAGTCATTTGACGATATAAATTAAATTAATTTACTTATATATAAATCACTTACGTAGAATTTACCAAAATTAATATTGTAAGAAACTATTGTTGTTATAATATCATAAAATAGATAAAATCGATTTCATTTACATAGTAGAAAAACGCATTTTAATTTCAACTTTACACGTATAAATTACGAAGATTTCCTCAATATTCCAAATTTTTCTTATTTATTTATTTATTTCTTCTCATTTTTATTCATATTTAATTAAGTATGAATCGTAATTAATCAAATATTAGCGTGTAATTAAAGCGACAAGCCTCTGATCTGTAATGTTTTTACCATAACGTAGTAAGATGTTTTGTTTTGGACTACGAGTGACGTCAAATAAGCAACCAATGAGAAGAGTCTCTTCTCTATGAGGTAATCTTACCTTCTACGATCTTGTTCCTCGGCAGCCCTCCGTTACCAGTTCAAATTGGACAATCATTGCTCAATTTTGCGTTAATACTTAACACCAGTTTAACAGAGCGGCCGGATGGCCGAGCGGTCAAGGTGGAGCCTACCGCTCTGGTGGACCCGGGTTCGAATCCGAACGGGTCAAAAAATCCCCGTCCGAAAATGGTTCGTTCAGATATGTCGGGCTCCGTTCCTCACCACCCGGCAGCCCCAATGTGGCCTGGCCGAACCCATAATGGGCTTGCAAAAAGAGGCCCTCTTAGTGCCCACAGAGCGAAAAGAGTTAAAAAAAAAAATACCAGTTTAACAGTCTTAATAATTTAAGTCGCAAGTTGACAAAAGGACAATAAGGCAATAATAATTGGACAATCATGTCATTACCAGAGTTGTTAGATATGGCCACTTTGCGCCAAATTTGGCTACCCTTTTTTTTTTTTAGTTTGGAGTAAAAAAATATCATTTGGCGCATTGGGTACGTTTTGGACTACATAAATTTGACTCCGCTACATTTTCGCTACATATTATTTGAATAAAAATGGTCTTTAAAATGGTGTTTCATAGTTTTTTATTAATTAAAGACCCAAATAAAACAAATATTTGTGTTTTTCAAATAAATTTTTCTCCTTTATAATAAATGAATTTATCTATTTGTAAGTAAAAATTGAAGGTACCTGTAGAAGTAATTTTTTTAAATATCCTTTTTCGTGNTTACCATAACGTAGTAAGATGTTTTGTTTTGGACTACGAGTGACGTCAAATAAGCAACCAATGAGAAGAGTCTCTTCTCTATGAGGTAATCTTACCTTCTACGATCTTGTTCCTCGGCAGCCCTCCGTTACCAGTTCAAATTGGACAATCATTGCTCAATTTTGCGTTAATACTTAACACCAGTTTAACAGAGCGGCCGGATGGCCGAGCGGTCAAGGTGGAGCCTACCGCTCTGGTGGACCCGGGTTCGAATCCGAACGGGTCAAAAAATCCCCGTCCGAAAATGGTTCGTTCAGATATGTCGGGCTCCGTTCCTCACCACCCGGCAGCCCCAATGTGGCCTGGCCGAACCCATAATGGGCTTGCAAAAAGAGGCCCTCTTAGTGCCCACAGAGCGAAAAGAGTTAAAAAAAAAAATACCAGTTTAACAGTCTTAATAATTTAAGTCGCAAGTTGACAAAAGGACAATAAGGCAATAATAATTGGACAATCATGTCATTACCAGAGTTGTTAGATATGGCCACTTTGCGCCAAATTTGGCTACCCTTTTTTTTTTTTAGTTTGGAGTAAAAAAATATCATTTGGCGCATTGGGTACGTTTTGGACTACATAAATTTGACTCCGCTACATTTTCGCTACATATTATTTGAATAAAAATGGTCTTTAAAATGGTGTTTCATAGTTTTTTATTAATTAAAGACCCAAATAAAACAAATATTTGTGTTTTTCAAATAAATTTTTCTCCTTTATAATAAATGAATTTATCTATTTGTAAGTAAAAATTGAAGGTACCTGTAGAAGTAATTTTTTTAAATATCCTTTTTCGTGACGCTGTTTTAATATTTATTACTATAATCTAGACATGTTAATCGTTAAATAATAAAATTAGAAAAAATAATATTAATTTTTCTACAGTTATTTAATTTGAAAGTTGACTGAGATTTCTTTATTAAATTTATAAGTGCATTTTGGATATATCAATACCCTTCATCAATTTAGTTTTTGTTTTTCTGTTTTAAATGATGTTTTAAAAGTGATTTTAACTTTTTCTTATGCTATTTTCGATGATAAATTTAATAACTGTTTTTAATATTTTAATTTGTTTTCGTAGTGTACTTTCTGTACTGTTGGATGTAGGAATTTTTCATCCGTTATTATTATTATTATTAATGAACAGTACGTATTGGCTTAATAAGTAGTTTGATAAATCCTTTGTAATAGCAAATTAATAACTATTAAGAATATTACAAAGAAAAATTAATTTTCTATAGACCGTCTTGGCACGATCATTTGTTGCAGTCTACTTTGCAGATAAAATCAGTGTTCTCTACATAGTAAATTACAGTGTGTGAATATTTGAGTCTTGCGATCCTTATTTCCGATCAGTTTATGGGCCTGTAAATTAGCCGAAAATATTTACTGTGATTAAAGTTATTGCTGGAAAAGTACTAATGGTGTGTTTTTATAATTTGTCGTCAAATCTCGGGTTATTAAAAAGGAACTTTTTGAGTTGACTACTTTTGGGCTACTTTTTACAAACTTTTTGACTACAAACACTAAAAGCATCTGGACAGCGTTGCCAGATTTGGCTACTTTGCGCCAAATTGGGCTACTTATTTTTCAGTTTGGCGTTAAAAAATGCANAATCTTTATTTTAAATTTTTTGTAATACTTTGTTTAAAAAATTATATAAATCTAATATTACTGTACTTAGTAAAAATAAGAATAAGTTTTATAAAAGATTTTCCACTGAGAACTTAATCATAATTACATTAACTTTCAGCAGCAAAATATTACATTTCTTTTGCAAATTATGAAAAAATATTCATAGATGTTTAATTTAAATAGATAATTGTTAATTTGGGATGTATTTGTATATATGATGTTCATTTGCATTAATATCTCTATTATCGATACAATATAAACTTCATTAAAAATATAACAACTCCTCATATCAAATTGTTCACTCAAAAAATTGCTTTTTCAGAGTTTACATCTTTATTATTCTAGCACTTTTGATTTCTTATAATCCATTTTCAGGGACAGTCAAACTAAAAAAACAATCTTAAGAATATCATTCAGAAAATAATGTATCTATTCAATATGCACATTGTCGTTTATTACTGTTAGACTGTTTTTTATGTTTGTTTTCAAAGATGGTTGTAAGAATGTACTGAACACAAAGATCACTCTAACTTCAGCACCTCAACTTCAAGGAAGTGAGGAGTAAAATCCTCACTTCCTTGAACCTGTTACCTGCACATAACACGTATAAGAAATATACAGCGGGTGACAAATGTTTCTTATACATGTTACGCGCTGGTAACAGGTTCAAGGAAGTGAGAATGTACTGAAGATGTAAAATCTGGAAAAGTATATTTTGTGTGATTATATACTTCTCCATAATATATCATATTATACTATTTCCAGAAATATGAGGAAAGTTATATAATGATACTATAAATTTTTATTTACCTAAATTATTAAATCAGTTATATAACAATTATGATTGAGTGATTACGGACATGAAAAAAGTATAGTAAAATATAATGTAAAAAGAACTATAAAAGGATTTTTGTAAATACAGGGATGTCATTAAAAATACATATTGGTAACTTCATCTGTTAGACTATCTAGCTGCTTTTTGCATGTTAAATAGAGTTCTCAGTGTGCTGGAACAGATTGGTGTTTTACAAGAGATGGCTGAATGAGTACAAATATTATGAAAGTTCATTTTAAAATTGAGAATAAACCAATTTATACAAAGAATTATTGCATTCGTGTTAAACTAATAGCTAAGTTAGGCCTGTAGGATGGTAGCTAGCAATGTACACAGATATTTATGATTATTAATATTGCATTCGTGTTAAACTAAT
>NW_019384750.1:88882-92331 GCF_000671375.1 Centruroides sculpturatus | reverse complement strand
TATAAACAAAAAATTGTAGGATTACTTACCGAGTGTGTACCCTTTGACTACGCTCGTTGCTAAAGCTTGGTTTCGTCGCGGAACAGCGCATCAAACGGCGGCCGCGATTTCTGATGTTATTTTTCTGCGAAAAATTTGTTGAACTTTGGAGACATCATTAATATAAATAATTTTTATGGCCGTTGAATAAGAAATGTTTCTTTCACAAGAAATGTATAAAATTACAGTGCTGTATTAGACTTACGGTACCTAATTTACATACTGTACAGATGATAGTAAACTCAACTTACCCGCCTAAACTCTCCGTAGCATGGCACTGGACGGCGGAAAGTATATATATAATTATAATAAAGTTAAAATAAATTAAGTTAATATTGTACAGACGATAATAATACTGTACAGATGATAGTAAACTCAACTTACCCGTCTAAACTCTCCATAGTGTGTAAGTAGTTCGGCTGCTCGTCTACTATTGGTCCAGATTCAACCAATCCTGTCGCAACATGAGTCAGCGATGACATTTTACCGCATTTTATGCGTGCCTTTTAGCGTCTTTATATGAATACTGTCGCAATTTTTTCGTTGCGTTATAGGAATCTGCATTATAGGAACCCACGTTATAGGGGGGTCTACTGTATATGAATTTTAAATAATTAATATCACTTAAAGAATAAATTTATATTGTACAAACAAACTAAACAAAATCAATAACTATATCAGTATCTAAACATAAATATTGTACTTATTTCTTTTTAAAGCTAATTTGATTTTTCATTGTTAAATCTAATTTAAAAAATTAGGTTTTTTATGTATTTATTTGCCAATTATTTGCTACTGTTTAGAAGAATTATACAGTGAACAATGTCCTATTATTGATTTATATGTAATATACAGGGTGGACCAAAAAGAATATACGTATTTCAAACTGATATATTTAGTAAACTATCGATAGTAGCGGTGTGCTGCGGGTATCGGAGGAACGAGTGCATTGTCTAGTTTGTCCCCCAGATGTCAGTTGTGCTTGGTTGTTGTTGTAAAATGGCTTTTTATTAAAATTAAATTAAAATTACAGTTTATTAAATATATCAGTTTGAAATACGTATATTCTTTTTGGTTTACCTTGTATATATACTGTATATAGAAATGAGGTTAAGCAGTTCTTATTTATAGGTTTGCTTTCACTGTAGAGAGCCTGGTCATCAAATTGCTAAATGTCCTGCATTGTTAAATGATACAGAACAAGGCACTGGTATTTGTTTTAAATGTGGATCTACAGAACATAAAGTAAATGAATGTTCTACTAAGATAACAGGTAAGTTTCTTTAGAACAAATAGTTATATAATTATCAATATATTTTTAAAACATTAAAATTTTTTAAGATTCTTAACATTCTGAAAACTATTCTGTTTACAGTGAGTGCAAAAAGTATTTGTACCCTTCCTACTTTTGGTTAAGTCTAACCTTTTCAGCACCATTTTATGCAAATAAGTTAACAGGATGAACATCCTGTGTTTCTTACGGAGTGACACTAGATGAATCACTTGATAGGAATGCACAGATCTAATAAATTCTGCATTCTAATAACCAGTACTCAAACATGCTGCTTTGCAGTGTACAAAAAGTATTCATACATCTGACCAAAGGATTGCGTTAACATTTCTACATGACTTAGTGACAGCTATATTCAGAAATTGTCTTTACCATTGTCCTATTATCAGATCACTGTACTAAAACTGTAACAGCAACTATTTGCAGAAATATGGACCGAAAGGGCAAGGAAACTACTAGGATAAAACAAAGAGAGTGATAATTAAGCTTCATGATCAGACCAAATTATTAAATTAAAGCTGGTTGTTCAGCCTTGATCAACTATTCAAGGCATTATTGATTAATATGGAGTTAGAAAGGCATTGAAGAATAAATCAAGAAGTTTCTGTCCCAAAATCCTGACAAAATGAGAAGTCTGTAATAATTTGTTGTATCAAAAAAAGACCTTAAGATTAGTGCTTCTATGATAGCTGCTGACTTGGGTAAAAGTGGTGAGAGAGTATCAGCCAGTACAATCCACAATGCACATAAACAAAAGACTGTAATGTTTGAGTAGCAAGAAAGAAATTCTGGGTGAACAAACAAAACAGGAAGAAATTCCTTGATTTCTATTTGTCCTTATTTTCATGTTGTAAAGACTTTTGTAAATGAGTAGTATTCACTGACAACAGCAAATTCAATGTTTTTGACTCTGATGGCAAAAGGATAATGTGGTGAAAGAAGAATGAAGAGATGAACCTAAAACATTTGACTCTACAGTGAAGCATGCAGGAAGGATCTGTCCTCATCTGAGGCTACATGAGTGCTGAGGATTGGAAATTTGCATATTATTGAGGGAATCATGGACTACAAGTATTACATAAACTAATTAAAACTACATACCATACATACAATCTTCCAGGACAATATTGTATGTTTGAATAAAATACAAATGAAACATTTTTGGCCTCTTTTAGGGGCTTGCATCAAGCATCGATCATTACAGAATGTTAGAGAATATTGTGCTGAAAGATTGTGTGTATGGTATGTTGTTTTAATTTGTCAATGTTCCAGCTGTTGGAGACTTATGTTATTACATAAACATTATATGCTTTAACCTTTCCAATAGTGTGAATGAAGGGCCTCCAAGACAACTATATTTTTATGCAAGACAATGATCTGAAGCATACTGCTTATAATACCAAAATGTGACCCAGTGTATTACACTTCTGCACAACTCAATACTCTATCTAATCTCTAGACATTAATCCAACAGAACATATATAGAAAATTCTTGATGAAAATGTCAGGAAAACAAATATCACCTCCAAAAATGCCCTCAAGAATACTTTAATAGCAGAATGGAATGCCACCTTCTGTGCAGCTGAGTTGGTGACATTGATGCTTGCTAGACTCTGTGTAATCATAATAACTAAAGGAAACTCCTAGAAGTACTGACATCACCTAAAAACAACTATTCTGATCCTATTTTTGTACATGTACAGGTAACCCCCGTATAACACGGTAGTTACGTTCCAAAAAATTGCCGTGTTATACGAAACAAAGAACTAATACGAAAAGGAGGGTTAGGTTCCAAAAATTAAAAAAACATGCTAGTATATTTTCATAATTAAGATAAATATCTTCATTACAATTTTTTTAAGTGATACATATTATTATAAATTAAACAATATTTTCTTCGTCATCACTAAAAACACTATTAATTAATCGAGAGCATTTTCTTTTTGGCAAGTTATCCTTATCCTCTGAGCATTTTTCTGCATTATCTTCAGATCCATGCTTTACCTTTTGCAAAATGTATGTAATTTTAGATTGCTTGCTTCTAGTTAAAAGGTCTTTATAAATTTCCTTATATGGTGCTAAGCACTTATGAAGAATAAAGCAAGTATGGAATAAGGGA